>NC_135393.1:1829840-2027340 GCF_051989625.1 Stigmatopora argus
ATTAAATTCACCCAATACCAATGGGTCTGTGTAATATTACTCAGATGCAGATAAATACAGGCTCAAAACAATAGGAGTTAACTGAAAACAATAGGAGTTAACTGAAAACAATAGGAGTTAAACAGAAACAGACATTTAAAACATGGCTGTGTATAAGTTTTATCACAGCATTTACCATATTTTCACGAATATAAGGCGCACTTAAGGCTTAAATTTTCTCCAAAATAGACAGGGCGCCTTATAATGCGGAGCGCCGTGTGTATGCGTCGAATTCCAAAGCCTGACTGAGAGCACTTCTGGCCGACACGCTTGTTATATAGAGAAAAGGCGGAAGTGGGAACAGGCATGCGGAGGTCTGCTAATGAGTGAAGGGGGTGTGCGTGTAAGAAGACGCTAAAGGCACACCCCTGGCAGGTACCAGTATATAGTGTGGGCATGTGCATTATTGCAAAACTATTTCGGTTTGGTTAAGGACCCCCGAAAATGAGTAATACAAAGAGACATGCTTACGAAGCTCAGTTCAACCTTCAATCCATCAATTATGCAGGGGAACATGGGAATAGAGCACCCGCGTGGGAATTTAAGATCAACGAATCCATGGTTAGCAAATGGAGGAAGCAGGAGAACGAGCTTCGCCAAGTCAAGAAGAAGAAGCCCAGTTTCCGTGGAAACAAGGCGAGATGGCACGATTTGGAAGACCAACTGGAGCGGTGGATTCTTGATCAAAGAGCAGTTAATAATAATCGGACATAGGCCCTGTCGTCATTATCAACAACAAAAAAGCCTACTTGTCATCACACCCAGAAACTGCGTGTGACGAAATTGGTGGTGCTTCTCCATAAGCTGCGTTTACTCGGCCAAAGACCTAAATAAGTGATAGTTACGGACTTGTAATTTGGCATTCTGCTGTTATGGATACAGGTCGAAGAAATGTTGGGAGAAACGTCTCCACAGTCACCATTGGATTGAGGGCAAAAATGCTTGGAGAAGAATTGAAAATTGAACATTTTCAAGGAGGTCCGTCTTGGTGCTTTCGCTTTATGAAACGGCACCATCTATCCATTAGAGCAAAGACAACCGTGGCGCAGCAACTTCCAGCGGACTACATTGAAAAGCTAGCCGTTTTCCGCACCTACTGCACTAAGAATATTACCTACAAAACTATAGAGCATGGACGAGGTGCCGCTGACTTTCGACATCCCGGTGAACCACACTGTGGAGAAGAAGGGGACCAGCATGGTAGTGATACGAACAACAGGGCACGAGAAGTCCGCTTTTACTGTCGTTCTTGGTTGCCATGCTAATGGACAGAAACTACCACCTAGGGTGATTTTTAAGCGAAAGACGCTGTCGAAAGAAAAGTTTCCAGCCGCCGTCATCAGAAAGCAAACCAAGAGGGCTGGATGGACGAGGAGAAAATGAGAGCTTGGCTACGTGAGGTGTATGTTAAGAGACCGGATGGCTTTTTCCATGCCTCGCCGTCACTCTTGATTTGCGACTCCATGTGTGCCCATCTCACAGCAGCGGTGAAAAACCAAGTCACCAAAATGAACTCTGAGCTTGCCGTCATTCCCAGAGACTTAACTAAAGAACTCCAACCGCTGAACATCGGCATCAACCTGGCGTTCAAAGCAAAGTTACGAGCGGCATGGGAACAATGGATGATAGGTGGCAAACACAGCTTTACGAAGAGTGGGAGGCAGCGCCGGGCTAGTTACGCCACTATTTGGGAATGGATTGTGGCCGCTTGGACTAACGTGTCTGCTGGCACTGTTGTTCGAGCTTTTACCAAAGCTGGCATTATTTCTGTAGAGCCACATATGGAAATGTGAGTGACTCTGGCGTTCAAAGCAAAGTTACGAGCGGCATGGGAACAATGGATGATAGGTGGCAAACACAGCTTTACGAAGAGTGGGAGGCAGCGCCGGGCTAGTTACGCCACTATTTGGGAATGGATTGTGGCCGCTTGGACTAACGTGTCTGCTGGCACTGTTGTTCGAGCTTTTACCAAAGCTGGCATTATTTCTGTAGAGCCACATATGGAAATGTGAGTGACTCTGACAACGAAGAGAGGGAACCCGGCGTTTTTGATTAATCATTTGCACAATTGTTCAATTCGGATACAGAAAATGAGGACTTTGATGGATTTGTGGGTGGTGATTGATAAAAAAAACATGAGTACATTGTAAAATGGCTAAATAAAGTACAACAGAACTCAGTTTTGCTTCTGTTGCCTTTTTAAAAACGTGTTTTTAGCGTGTGTCCGTATGTTTAAGCTGGTGTATGTTTTGCCATGCCTGGCTGCGTCCATTAGTACAGTGCGCCTTGTGTGTGTCAAATACAGAAATAGCACCTGTTACTGAGACTGCGCCTTATAATGCGGTGCGCCTCCACCTTCCGAGTATCTTCTTGACCAATGCCAGATCCATCACCCACAAAATGGATGATTTGGAACTTCAGCTTGCTACCAACAGCTTTGTCAGGAACTGCAACATTATTTTCATCACGGAAACGTGGCAACACCCGCAAATCCCTGACGCCGCGGTATTGCTAGCTAGCCGTACCATACACCAACATGATCGTTCGAAAGAATCAGGGAAAAGCTAGGGGGGGGTTACTTTGCGTGTATATACACAACAACTGGTGCTGCAACAGTAGGATCATTAACACTCACTGCTCCCCTGATTTAGAGCTCTTGGCAGTACGGTGCAGGCCTTTCTATCTACCTAGAGAGCTAACGATTGTCATTGTAATGGCTGTTTACATCCTACCGGATGCTAACGTTAGCACGGCACTTAGCCTCCTGCTAGCAACTATAAACAAACAGCAGCTTGACCACCTCGATGGAGTCTTTATTGTCGCTGGTGACTTCAACAAAGCATGTTTAAAGACTGTTCTGCCTAAGTTTACCCAGTACGTGAATTGTCACACCAGAGGAGATAAAACTCTAGACCAGGGGTCGGGAACCTTTTTGACTAAGAGAGCCATGAAAGCAAAAAAAATGAAAACTTATTTCAGTGAGAGCCATATAATATTTTTAAAAGTGAATTCAACTAAATGTCAGTATAATAAGCCTCTGAATGTATTCTTTTAAATAATGTTGTTATAACACTCACCATTAATGTGACTTCTGGTGCTGCATGGATTTGCTGATGTCTTTGTAGTTGGGTTGGTACTTGGTGAGGTTAAGCTTCATGCAAGCGTTGAGGCTTTCATCCGTTAAACGTGATCGTATGTTGGACTTGATGTTTTTAAGATGTGAGAATGACTGCTCACATGCATACGTAGATCCAAACATGGTCAATACAGCATTACTCACACGCTGCAGTGTGTGGTATGTGACAGGAAGCGCGTTCCAAGTTTTGAGAATCAGCTGGTCTTCGGGTTGGAGTTTTTTCATTTCTGTCCACGTGCTTGCTCGCCAACTCCGCTTTCTGTCGTGTGATTCTTTCCAAATCTTCATTCACTGACTTGAACTTATTCACCCACATGTCTGAGGCCTTCAGGTCAGCCACTTCTGCTTCAAAATCTCTGACGGAGACACCAGGGATGTAATTCAGGTTGGCTGTGTTCAGTGAACACTCGTTTGGATGGGTGATGAACTTAAAAAGACTAGTGTGCTCACGAAATTCTCCAAAGCGTGCTTTGAAGTACTGTAGGAGACTGGATGTGCAGCCAGCTAGCTGGTGGAGATCAAGGTTTTGAATGGGCTCACTTGCTGTGCATGCATCTTTAAATTGGCTCAGTTTTTCAAAATGTAGTAAACGACCTGTTTCAAGATCCGTGATGAAAAGCTCCAGCTTGTTTTCAAAAGCAAATACAGCTTGTTGAAGGGATAACACAGTATTTATTATTGAGTTGGTTCAGATGTTCAGTCAGATCTACGAGATAGTAAAACTTGAGGAGCCACTCGGTGTCGGCTAGCTCAGGATGCCCGACGCCTTTCACTTCAAGGAAAGTCCGGATTTCGTTCAGGCAAGCCGCAAAACGGCTAAGCACCTTCCCTCTTGACAACCAACGCACATTGCTGTGCAAAAGCAGACCAGGATAGTTATTTTCAACTTCATCCAGCAGTGTTTTAAACTGGCGATGATTTAAGGCTCGGGCAACAATAAAGTTGATCACACGAATGACCAGCGACATCACTTCGCCAAACTGCCTGTCACACATCTGAGCACAAAGTGCCTCCTGGTGTATAATGCAATGGAAACTTAGGATGGGTTTTCATGTTCACGGAGAAGCGCCACAAATCCTTTGTTTTTCCCCACCATACACGGAGCACCATCAGTACACACAGAGAAGTTTACCTATAGGTAGACTTTTTTCTTGAGCAAACTCCATGAAAGACTTGAATAAATCCTCACCTTTTGTGGACCCTTTTAATGGCAGAACAGCAAGACTTTCTTTGCGCAGTGTCTCACCAACAGCATATCTTGCAATCACGCTGAACTGCGACAAATGGCTCACGTCTGTTGACTTATCCAAAGCCAGAGAAAAGAACGGCGCTGCATTTATGTCCTTCACTTGCGTTTCCTCCACTTTGTTTGCCATCACGATGGTACGATCATGAACAGAGGCATGTCTTGTATCCGTTTGATTATCTTGTCTTTGTTCGGAAGATCATCAAAAAGTTCATTGGCTACATCCAGCATGAACGTTTTAGCATACTCGCCATCTGTGAATAGTTTCCCGTTCATCACTATTGATAAAAAAACACCAAAGCTAGCCGAATTATAGTCATCTTGCCGCGTCCATGCGCGGAGTTGCTGCTGGCTAGCTTGCATCCTGCTCAGAAGCTCTTGGCACGCTTTCTTTCGGGTATCTCCCGCAGGGTATTTTGATGCAAAGGTGGCGTGGCGCGTGTCGAAGTGCCGCTGTACATTTGACCGTTTTAACGATGTAATTTTGTCATTGCAAATTAGACACTGCAGAACCCGCTCTCTAAACAAAGGCGAATTCTTCGGTCCATTCAGCCTGAAATGTACGATACTCGTCGTCTTTTTTTCTTTTCGCCATCTTCTTCGTCGAAGGGTTAATTTTGAGCTAATGACCGAGACTGATTCAAAGGGCGGAGTTTACCTGTTTTACCCAGCAACGGCAAACGTAGGCCAGTATCATCCAATTAAAATAATTGACAATTGCTCCGGCAGCCCTGAACAGGACATGCACAGTGAAAAATGGATGGATGGATTAAAAGAAGTGAGAATATTTTGTTTTGTCTGCGAGCCTTATGCAATCATCAAAAGAGCCATAGGTTCCCGACCCCTGCTCTAGATCATGATTATTCTAACATCAAACATGCTTATACAGCCATACCCCTCCCTCACCTTGCTGGATCCGACCATCTGTGCCTGTCCCTCACCCCCTCATACACCCCACTCCGGATGCTAACAAGGCCACAAATAAAGATAATAAAAACATGGCCCGAGGACGCCCTTTCTCCGCTGCAGGACTGTTTTTCCCGCACCATTTGGGAACTTTTTGAACACCACAACCTCCAGGACTACACGGACACTGTACTTTCCTACATTAACTTTCCTACTGCACGGACAACGTCACTGTTCATAAACGGATACAGGTTTTTCCTAACCAAAAACCCTGGATGACCAGTGAGACACAGGCACTCATCAAATGCCTTAATACCGCCTTCAGGTCAGGGGACAAGGTACAATACCGCGCTGCCAGAGCAAAGCTGAAGAGAGGCATTAAAAAGGCCAAGGCAGCATATACAAGGAAAATTGAGGAGCACTTCACAGGAAATAACCCAAAGACGATGTGGCAGGGAATACGACACATTACCAATTACAATGACAATAATGTCTGTTAACGCAGACGCCTAACTAGCAGAGGAACTGAACAGTTTCTTTGCCTGCTTTGAGACTGACAAATTAGACCCAGTCTCAACACATCCACCACCACCCTGCAGCAGTACACTGAAGCTTCAGGAACATATAGCGAGACAGGTAATGCGGACTGTGAACACCAGGAAGGCTGCTGGCCCTGACGGAGTACCTGGGAAGGTGCTCAAAGCCTGTGCTGACCAGCTGACTGGTGTTTTCAGAAATATTTTCAATTGTTCCCTGCAACAATCCATCATTCCATCCTGCCTGAAATCTGCCACTATTATCCATGTCCCTAAAAAGCCAACCATTGACAGCCTGAATGATTATAGGCTTGTTGCACTTACGCCTGTGATCATGAAGTGCTTTGAAAAGTTGGTCGCCCGCCATATCAGGGATACAATCCCTCCCTCAGTTGACCCTCACCAGTTTCCTTATAGAGCAAATAGGTCCACTGAGGACGCCATCGCCGTAGCTCTACACACAGCACTGAGCCACCTGGAGCACCATGCGAACTACGTGAGGATGCTTTTCATTGACTATAGCTCAGCCTTCAACACTATAATACCAGACATTCTGGCTGACAAACTACCACCTTGGAATATCCTCTTCCATCAGCTGCTGGATAAAGAACTTCTTAACCAACCGACCACAAACTGTTAGACTTGGTCCCCACCTCTCTTCCTCCATTACACTGAACACTGGCTCCCCTCAAGGCTGTGTACTGAGTCCTGTTCTGTACTCCCTGTACACACGACTGTACACCGACCCACCAGTCTAACTCTATCATCAAATTTGCCGATGACACCACTGTGGTTGGACTCATGTCAGGAGGGGATGAGTTGGCCTACAGAGATGAGGTCAACAAACTGTCTTTGTGGTGTTTGGTGAACAATCTCACACTGAACACCACGAAAACTAAAGAAATAATCCTGGACTTTCGGAAACACAGCACAGATCTGGCCCCACTCCTCATAAATGGAGTATGTGTAGACAAGGTCCAGTCCTTCAAATTCCTGGGGGTCCATGTCACAGACAAGCTCTCCTGGTCTACCAACACCACGGCATTTCCTGAGGGTACTCAGGAGGAACAACTTGGACACTAAGCTTCTGGTAACCTTCTATAGAGCCACCGTGGAGAGCATCCTGGCATACTGCATTACAGTGTGGTACGCTGGAAGCACGGCAGCAGACAGAAAAGCCATGCAGAGAGGGATCGACACTGCCCAGAAGATCATCGGCTGCTCTCTGCCTTCACTGGAAGACATTGCCAGCCCTCGCTACCTCAGCAGAGCCGGGAACATTGTCAGGGACCCATACCACCCTGGTCACAACCTGTTCCAGCTGCTGCCCTCTGGCAGACACTACAGGTCTCACAAAGCACGGACAAATAGACTTAAGGACAGTTTTTTCCCACAGCCATCAGGACTCTGAACTTGCGGTAGCACGACAAACAATCCCTTCTGTGCAATAACTTCGGGGTCAGGTAACATAAAGGACGTTGGGCGGTGATCTGCTTCCTGCTAGCTGACCGAAGGCTAGTGAGGAGGTAAGTGATCCGGGATGGCGGCGCGCACGGGCGCGGCTGGCTCTTGCTCTCCAGTTTGGTGTTTTGTTTCCTCAGTCTTGCAGTTGTTTGCTAACATCTGCGAGGCAAACTTTTTTCTACAGTCGCCAGGATTTGGTTGCTCTCGGTGGGAGATGCAATATATCTATCACAGCAGATTGCCAACGAACCTGCAATGAACCACCAGGATCTCCATGGATAGTAATAATATCTTAGATTAGGCAATTTTTTAGTATTTACCTTAACAGGATGTGATTCTTATATTTTTATATTACTTATTTTTGGCCTTTTGCCGGGAAAGCGCACTTTGTGGAGTAGCACCACCAATTTCGTCATAGGCAGCTGTGTATGATGACAATAGGCTTTTGATGATTCGATGATGATGATAAAGCCTATGTCTGAACAGAGAACAGATGTCTAAACATTTACTCTGAGTAACTCTTCGTACACACATTTATGATCAGTAAAACTACAGCACTTCTGTACATACATACAGACATTTTTTGAGTGAGTGTTTTTGTTCTCATTTTATTTAAGAACATTACAGAACACTGTATTTGGCACGATCGGCTTTTCCTCTTATTTGTGCCCAAGAAACACGGACAATTTCTGCTTTTCTGGCTTTCTCCTGTCCACTGAAATATATCAATACAGCACTTTATCCCCAAGACACACATTGGGTGTAGCAACCCTACAATTTAGTCATAATGTACAGTTTTCTGAAGATTTATTTTTTATTGCATGTATTTCATCTGAACTTTTTAAAGCCCGTCTAATTTCAAAATTCTAAATGTTAATATGGTAGACAAAGCTCTTCACACATTCACCATTTAAGATATGTTCCCTATTTAACGAGTGCTATACCCCCCAAAGTGATTTTAAGAGAAAAACTAAACTAAAACAGTCGTGTTGAAAATGTTTAAAGTAAAACACATTTTTTGGGAAATAAAACACATACCTTCATGTTCAGCTTGCTTAATACTTTGGCCCTGATGAAAATTCCAAAAGGAATCTTGTTTATGCGGTTGTGCTCCATATTGAGCGAGTAGATGGTTGAGAACTGTGAAGGTCCACCCACCGGGTATGACTGGAAGCAATTCCTTGCTAATGTCAGACTGGTCAAGTTGACCAAACTTGACAGGAGGCCCTGGTTAATGGCAGAAAGAGGCACAATTAGGTCCTGGGAGATGTAAAATTAGAGAGCATATCCAAAAAATGTCATGTCGATCTTGGTGTTCAGTCATTACATATTTACGTACAGTGGGGAAAATAAGTAATTTAGTCAAACAACAATTGTGCAAGTTCTTCTACTTGAAAAGATTAGAGAGGCCTGTAATTGTCAACATGGGTAAACCTCAACCATGACAGACAGAATGTGGGGAAAAAAACACATTGTTTGATTTTTAAAAGAATTTATTTGGAAGTAGAAAATAAGTATTTGGTCACCTACAAACAAGCAAGATTTCTAGCTGTCAAAGAGGTCTAACTTTTAACGAGGTCTCCACTCGTTACCTGTATTAATAGCATTTGTTTTAACTCATTATCGGTATAAAAGACCTGTCCACAACCTCAGTCTCTCACACTCCAAACTCCACTATGGCCAAGACCGAAGAGCTGTCTAAGGACACCAGAGACAAAATTGTAGACCTGCACCAGGCTGGGAAGACTGAATCTGTAATAGGTCAAACGCTTGCTGTAAAGAATAACAACTGTGGGAGCAATTACTAGAAAATGGAATCCACAGATTTTCTATGGGGTTGAGAACTGGAGAATGGTTAGGTCACTCCAGGACCTTGAAATGCTTCTTACAAAGCCACTCCTTTGTTGCCATGGCTGTGTGTTTGGGATCATTGTCATGCTCAAAGACCCAGCCACGTCTCATCTTATATGTCCTTGCTGATGGAAGGATATTTTCCCTCAAAATCTCTCAATACACGGCCCCATTAATTATTTCCTTTACACGGATAAGTTGTACTGGTCCATTTGCAGAAAAACAGCACCAAAGCATGATGTTTTCACCCCCATGCTTCACAGTGGCAGAGCTGCCAACTACTCCGGAATTTCAGGAGTACACCCGGAAATGCAACACAAATTCCTAAACTCCGGAAATCCCAAAAAATTGCCACCTAAATTTTTTTTTAAGCAACCATTTCAGAAAAGTACCAAATGCCTCGAAATTCACACGATCGCTATGGCTTCCGCCATTTTGATTCAACTGCACTGTAAACCGGAAGAATTCGGTATCAAGAGTGCATTGTGAATCATTCGAGTTACAAGTTCTGACAAATGATTCGTCTTGTGCGACCAGCGTATATCGATTTTGCGTGAATCGCATTCACTCTGGAAATGGGACAAGGACACTCCTGAAATTGGGTCGACAGAGGTTGGCAGCTCTGCAGTGGGTATGATGTTCTTCGGATGCAATTCAGTATTATTTCTCCTCCAAACACGAGAACCTGTTTCTTCCAAAAAGTTCTATTTTGGTTTCATCTGACCATAACACATTCTCCCAGTCCTCTTCTGGATCATCCAAATGCTCTCTAGCGAACCGCAGACGTGCCTGTATGTGTACTGGCTTCAGCGGGGGACACGTCTGGCAGTGCAGGATTTGAATCCCAGGGGGTGCATTGTGTTACTGATAGTGGCCTTTGTTACTGTGGTCCCAGCTCTCTGTAGATTATTCACTAGACACCCCCATTTGGTTCTGGGATTTTTGCTCACCATTCTTGTTATCATTTTGACGCCACGGGATGAGATCTTGCATGGAGCCCCAGATCGAGGGAGATTATTAGTGGTCTTGTATGTCTTCCATTTTCTAATAATTGCTCCCACAGTTGATTTCTTTACATCAAGCGTTTTATCTATTGCAGTTTCAGTCTTCCCAGCCTGGTGCAGGTCTACCATTTTGTCTCTGGTGTCCTTCGACAGCTCTTTGGTTTTGGCCATAGTGGAGTTTGGAGTGTGAGAGACTGAGGTTGTGCGACACAGTGGTTGGAATACACTGCTCTAGTCAGCCAGTCAATGTGTTTTATCAGTCTGTATATGCTGTATGATAATTATTATTCTATTCATTCATTCATTTTATGAACTGCTTTATCCTCACAAGGGTTGCGGTGGTGCTGGAGCTTATGCTAGCTGTCTTTTGGGCATGAGGGCCTTATTCTATTTATTTATTATTCATTTATTTTTTTTATTCCTATTATTTTATTAATTATTTTGTGTTAAAAATAAAGATGTTTGAGAACATTGGAATGTTTTATCAATGCTTTTTTGGGGGAACTCTTTATGCGGCTCACCCTCACTCAGATTCTGCCTCCAGCGGCTCCTAGGTAAATTGAGTTTGAGACCCCTTAATAATAAGATCATATACATGACATTGTGCTAAGAATTATACTAAGCAAGATAACTTAGCCAAACCATTTTACATGCTCTAAAGAGAGAAAAGTTTAAAAAAAAACATGCATAGAAAAGCCTGTAATGGTTAAATTATAGTCATACCTCTACTTACGAATGCCTCTAGGTACGAAGGTTTCAGGTTACAAATTTTTTATATGAAAAGGAGTGACTTGAGATACAAAAAAGATCCAAGTTCCGAAATCCACCAAAAACTAAATGCATTTCCTTATCCGTTATTTTATTCAGAATTCCCTTTAAGCGATTAAAAACTGTACAAATTCTACATTGCACATATTTTCACACACACACATCATTGTCTTATAATTGTCTCTCATTTTTGTGTTTCCTCACATCTTTCATACAAAATTGGGACACTTTGACCAATTATAAAGGGTTTAGTTGGTAGTTGTGTGAGGACCGTAGAACAAATTTGAGAATTTACATATAAAGTACACCAATTCTTATCAAATTTTCAAGTTACGAAAAAAGTATTGGAACCAATGAATTTCGTAAGTAGAGGTACGACTGTACAGTTAAATTGAACATAATTTTATTCTAGTATCTTTTTAAATTTCGTATTAAAACATTTGATAATTATTCAGGTTTGAATCAACAACAACAAAAACCTTCAGATACACACAAAAAGACAAAAAGAACAAGATGACAGCCCGGATGGCTCTACCATTGAGGTGTCCCGTAGTTTAATTCAGGGAGTTGGCAACCCTACTGCACACATTGATTAATATCAAACACTGTCTAATATTGTTCTATATACATTTATCTAATTTCCCAAAAGAAAAATTAAGTGTCCTCAGCGGCCGCAAGAGTGCAATTGGCGCGAAGTGCTAAAAATTGTCCAAAGCTCTACTAGATTTTTCAGATGACGAGGACTCAATCATGCAGTATGGTCGATGTATGTGAGTATGGTGAACGTCATATCATTTTGTGAAGACTTGGCTCATGGACTCACTGTCCATGCTGGCCCGCAGTCATGATACAGATGTGATGCAGTGACGCAGTCATGAGGCAGAAATTTCCCGAATACGGGATGAATAAAGTTATCCAATCCAATGTAGTAAAATACCACATTTTCACCCCTATATGGCGCAATTAAGTCTAAAATTTTCTCTAAAATGGTCGATGCGCCCAATCGGTCGGTGCTCCTTGTCTGAGCACTAAATTAGATTGATGTATGGCCCTGACCGCTTGAGTGACTGGATTTATTTCTTGCCGGCATGCTACTTATTGCGATCAACCCAGTGGACATTCACCCTAAAAATAGCCTCCCCGCGCATTCCAGTAAATCCATTCAAAGCATCCCAGGGGAGTGGCAAGGCATTTGACTTCCGTGTGCTCGCAGCGCTTTTAACTTTCAAAAACACTCAATACTCAGAAACAACATATTAGAGCTATACAGAGGAAATGGCTAACGTGAATGACAGCAGAATGTGGGTGTGAACGCTTGGAAAATGGACTGAAGCCATGGATCGAACACAATTTAACATCTTTGCTACCGGCTCGGGAGCGACGAATGCCGGATGGCCAACATAGTAGTCCGGGCAGGCAGCATCACACAAGTTACGTGACGATTTGGAATGAATAGTCGATGCCGATATAACAGCGAGGAAAATCAAAGGCTTGGGAGTGATGCATGTCACGATTTACAATGGATTGTGGATGACTGGGCTCAAGTGTAGGCCAGCACTGTTGTTCGAGCTTTCGCCAAAGCTGGAATCAAGTTCCCGGAATACACAACTCTGACTGACAGTGGAGCCTAGCATATTGAACGCCGAACTCTTTATATCATAGTGTACCTTTTACCTCAATAAAGCATTATCAAACTTAGTTTTGCTCGTGCTGTCTTTAAAAAAACACTAGCGGCTAGCCTCACATAAGCTAGCAGCTAGCCTAACATACGCTAGCAGCTAGCATAACAAGGTACGCTAGCGACTAGCAAAACGTATGCTAGCCTAGTGTCATGCTAGCGCCTTTTCAAACGAGGCGCCGTAGGTATTGACAAAAAACAGAAAATACACCCGCAACTGAGACTGTGCCCTATCAGACGGTGCGTTTAATAGGTGTGAAAATATGGTACTGCAAACTAGAAGCTAGAAAATAAATAATACTTGGATGAAAAGAAGATGGCAACTACCCGTAAAGCTCTGGCTAAAACAGCTCTGAGAGTTGGACATGTTTTCTTATTCAAGATAAAATGAAACTAAATATAATTCAAACATGGATTGTCTAAAGTTGCCTGATTTGGGACTGTTAAAAAAATATCTGATGATATCAGTTAATGCGCTCAATTGAGCAGATTCACACCTGCTGGAAATATCTCTTGAATGAAAAACACTACATAAGTATCGACAAATGGGGTTAAAAGTAATGATGTTGAACAGCTGTACTTGTAAATGCGGTTATGGATCAGTGCAGTCCAAGATGTTGTGTTGTTGCAGCGCTGCTGAGAGTGAAGCAATAAAAGAATCATGTTTGCTCATCGGGGGCCCGGCGGGTTGAGTGGTTAGTGCGTCGGCATCACAGCTCTGGGGTCCTGGGTTCAAATCCAGGTAGGCCCACCTGTGTGGAGTTTGCATCTTCTCCCCAGGCATGCGTGGGCTTTCTCCGGGTACTCCGGTTTCCTCCCACATTCCAAAAACATTGATGGTAGGCTGGTTGGACATTCTAAATTTCCCCTAGGTATGAGGGTGAGAGTGAATGGTTGTCCGTCTTTAGGAAAGACTTTAGGCAATATAATAAAACTCAAGCAAACAAAGTCATCTGAAAGGTAGAACCTCACACTTAATGTTTATTTTAGTTCAATGCAAGCCAATTCCTGACACAAAAAAATATTTGAAAAATATTTTTCAACAAAGCAAACTGCCGATTTCCGCTGGATGTCTGTATGTGTAAATCTATATCCAACTACCGTATTTTAACGACTATAAGGCGCACCTAAAAGTCTTAAATTTTCTCCAAAATAGACAGGGCGCCTTATAATCCAGTGCGCTTTATATATGGACCAATACTAAAATTATCATGATAAAATAAAATAAATCAGTCGATAGGGTACACCATCCTCTACAGCTCTCACAACTACGGCAAGCAGCCCCCGACTCTACTATTTTCCTGCGCAGGAACTGCTGGGATAGATAGTTCTTGTCAATACACCCAGTATGACGGCGAGCACACTAATTTATATGGACGGCTAATTGACGGTTGGACGGTACTCGGATGATTCGCCTAAAGACGTTTCGCCGACGGATGTTTGACAGACGGACTGGTCGCCAAATGGACGCTCCGCCGAACGTTCATTCGGCCGAATGAACGTTCCGCTGAACGGAGGTTTCACCAAAACGGGATTCGCGCGCTCGCCCCGCCCCCGGATCGTGTGTGTACAAGTTTTTCAACCTCGGCCCGTTAGGATTTTTAATTCGGCCCACCGCCGGCGTTGTCCGAATTATAGTAAAAATCAATGATTCATTTCCCTTTGCCGCTCATCACTCTCAATTTATTAGTCTACCGTCAATGGCAGCCCGGGAATAAGCACTCTTGGGCGGGCATGTCAACCCGGGAATAAGCACTCTTGGGAGGGCAGATGTAGAAGAACCGAGCCGTGAAATGACAGCAATCAGGTCAAATCCATCCTAAAACAGCATTTAATGATCAAATACAAATACTGGAGCTCTTTGGACATTAGAACCGAGCCCAGGGAAGTGAATTCCTCGGTAAAATGTCGCGATGATGTCGCGATAAGACAAAAAAACGTCTATATACGTCCATTCGCCAAACGGGTCAAAATGCTCTCAAATTCAGTCAAATCCAGCCGAAAACAGTGTTTAATGATTAAATACAAATACTAGTATTTGTATATACAATACTAGTATTGTATTTTATACTAGTATTTTATTCAAAAGAAGACAAAGGAAATTCACATATTCTTCGTCGTCTTCCTTCTTTTTTTTGCTTAGTATTCCCATAGGTATCGTGTATACAGACTAGATTTCCGATGCGCGTTGTGAGGCAACGGAGCTAGACGTCGTCGCTTGTCGGCCATTTTAAGAACAGGGCCATTCGCCAAACGGCTCAAAATGCTCTCAAATTCGGTCAAATCCAGCCGAAACAGCGTTTAATAATTAAATACAAATACTAGTATTGTATTTAATCATTAAACACATTTTGAGCCGTCTGGAGAATGGTCGTATATAGACGTTTTTTTGCCTTATCGCGACATTTTACCGAGGAATTCACTTCCCTGGGCTCGGTTCTAATGTCCAAAGAGCTCCAGTATTTGTATTTAATCATTAAATGCTGTTTTAGGATGGATTTGACCCAATTGCTGTCATTTCACGGCTCAGTTCTGCTACATCTGCCCGCCCAAGTGCTTAATCTCGGGCTGACATGCCCGCCCAAGAGTGCTTATTCCCGGGCTGCCATTGACGGTAGACTAATAAATTGAGAGTGATGAGCGGCAAAGGGAAATGAATCAGATTTTTACTATAATTTGGACAACGACAGCGGCGGGCCGGATTAAAAATCCTAACGGGCCGTATATGGCCCGCGGGCCGAGGTTGAAAAACTTGTACACACACGATCCGGGGGCGGGGCGAGCGCGCGAATCCCGTTTCGGCTAAACCTCCGTTCGGCGGAACGTCCATTCGGCGACCTGTCCGTCTGTCAAACGTCCGTCGGCGAAACGTCTTTAGGCGAATCATCCGGTCACTCGGTTGGACGGTGCGGAGGAGCGAAGTGGAAGTTTAATATCCCGGCCGGTCAGCCAGCGATCCGGCGACCCGTCCCCGCGGCATCGGCCGGCAATCCGGCGGAAAGCGAGGTCTGCCCCGCGACCTGTTTTTTGGAAGAGGGTGCCTTCCCGGACATTCTTTTAAAAAAATTAGCTGAATGCTCACACGGGTCGACTGACGCTCTTCATGTGTGGGGATAATGCTGGCTGGCTTCATGGAAAAACCAGCCTTAGTGAACAAGTTTGACCGTCCTCATGCTTTAAAAAAAGAACAAAGCCTATGTTTTTTCACTGATTTGCTTATAAGAGAAAATTGTGTTTTGTTTTGGGTGTTTTGTTACCTGACATGTTTCCATCCAAGCCTTAGTCAGGCAAGTACAATAATACCTCGGATATCGCCGCATATAATGTAGACCAGACATGGCCACAGGAAGACAACGGACTTGAACAAACTCCCATTAACCAGTTTTTGGGGATTTATATCATTTTTTTTCTATATTCACATATACAGACGCTCCCCTACTTACGAACGCAATTGGTTCCGAGCGATTGTTCATAAGTTGAATTTGTTTGTAAGTTGATTCAGTGCTATATTTTGTATTATAATTTATGTTTAAGGCCGATATAAGTATATTGAAGGTTTATACAAGTGCATTTGTATGTTTAAGGCTTGTATAAGTAACACGCATTGGTTTGTACTGAAAAAAAACATTTAAAAAAATGGAGAGAATATGTACAGTACTGTAGAGCGAGAGATTTATGTATTAGAAACTGGCCAAAAGAAGCGACCTAATGACGATTGCACAGTTTTCTTTTTTTCATCATAAATGATGAGGTAGCACTGTATGGCATCATTCAATTGATTTGCAAACTTTGTGCAACGTTCAATATTTGGGTCTGCTGCTCGATCTTTCTGTTTATAAATGGTACTGAATGTGCAACGCTCACCACTCTCACGCGCATCAAGCTTCGTTATTATTGCCACTCGTTTCAAATGAAATGGCTTGCCTCTTCCTTGCAACTCCCTCAATAGAAGCCTTTAGCTTTTTACCAACCATATTCAATATTGGATGCATGAGATATTTAATGATACAAATGAAAAAGGTTCTTTGCACACTGGAGATACATTCACGCACTTCCGCATTGCAACGAAGAAGAAGGTAGATGCTGGGTGAGCTGAGCTCTCACAGCGCCAGGCGTCGGTATTAGCGGCGGAAAGAAGTACTACTCCGAAAAAGGGGCGAAATACAAAATTGGACTTGCGAACATTTTTGGACTTAAACGCAATTTGCAGACATGTTCGTATGTACCGTTGTTCGTAAGTTGAATGTTCGTAAGTAGGGGAGCGTCTGTACACACATAAATATACCTACCTACATACAGTTGTGGTCAAAAGTTTACATACACTTGTGAAGAACATAATGTCATGGCTCTCTTGAGTTTCCAGTTATTTCTACAACTCAGATTTTTCTCTGATAGAGTGATTGGAACAGATACTTTGTCACAAAAAACTTTCATGAAGTTTGGTTCTTTATTGACTAATATGGATAAACAGAAAAAGTGATCAAATCTGCTGGGTCAAAAATATACATACAGCAACACGAATTAGCAATTTTGGTGACTTAGAAAGTTGTGTCAGTGAAATGAGCTTCAGGCCTTTTAACTTCTTGTGAGTGATGAGTGACTACAGCTGGTGACTTCTCTGAGGCCATTTAAATAGGGCTCATTGGATGCAAACGACCACAAATGTTACAATGGGAAAGTCAAAGTAGCTCAACATGGATCTGAAAAAGCGAATCCCTGACTTGAACAAGTCAGGAAAGTCACTTGGAGCCATTTCAAAGCAGCTGCAGGTCCCAAGAGCAACAGTGCAAACAATTGTTTGTAAGTATAAAGTGTATGGCACTGTTTTGTCACTGCCACGATCAGATTCAACCGATATTCACCAAAAAGCAGATCTGCCAAGAATTAGAAGATGCTGGAACACAGGTGTCAGTGTCCACAGTCAAGCGTGTTTTGCATCTCAATGAACTGAGAGGCTACCGTGCAAGAAGGAAGCCCTTTCTCCAAAAGCGGCACCTTAAGGCTCGACTGAAGTTTGCTGCTGATCACATGGACAAAGATAAGACCTTTGAGGAAATTTCTGTGGTCAGACGAAACTAAAATCGAGCTGTTTGGCCACAATGCCCAGCAATAGGTTTGGAGGAGAAAAGGTGAGGCCTTTAACCCAAAGTACACCATGCCTACCGTCAAGACGGTGGTGGTAGTATTATGCTGTGGGGCTGTTTCGCTCCCAATGGAACTGGTGCTTTACAGAGAGTAAATGGGATAATGAAGAAGGTGGATTACCTTCAAATTCTTCAAGATCATCCCGGGTCTTGGGCGCAGTTGGGTGTTCCAACCGGACAATGACACCAAACACACATCAAGACTGGTAATGGAATGGCTAAATCTGGCTAGAATTAAGGTTTTTGAATGGCCTTTCCAAAGTCCTGACCTACCCCCATTGAGAACTTGTGGACAATGCTGAAGAAACAAGTCCATGTCAGAAAGCCATCAAATTTAACTGGACTGCACCAATTCTGTCAAGAGGAGTGGTCAAAGATTCAACCAGAAGCTTACCAGAAGCCTGGGGATGGCTTCCAAAAGCACCTAATTGAAGTGAAAATGGCCAAGGGACATGTTACCAAATATTAGCGCTGGTGTATGTGTATTTTTGACCCAGCAGATTTGATCACTTTTTTCTGTTCACCTACAATAAAGTCATAAAAGAACCAAACTTCATGAATGTTTTTTTGACAAAGAAGTATCTGTTCCAATCACTCTATCAGAGAAAAATCAGAGTTGTAGAAATAACTGGAAACTCAAGAGAGCCATGACTTTATGTTCTTCACAAGTGTATGTAAACTTTTGACCACAACTGTAGATATACATATATACATACATATACATTCACAGAGATGCCAACTACCCCGGAATTTCAGGAGTTTACCCGGAAATGCAACACAAACTCCGGGACTCCGGACAACCTCTCTAAACTCCGGAAATCCCACTGTCACTTTTTTTTTAAGCAAGTACCAAATTTCCAATTTAAATGCCTCGGAATTCATACCCTCGCTACGGCTCCCGTCATCTTGATTAAATTGCACTGGAAACCGGAAGAATTCGGTAACAGTGCCTTGTGAATCATCCGAGTTACAAGTTCTGACAAATTATTCGTCTTGTGCGACTTCAGCGTGGCAATCGATTCGGAATCAATTTCATAGGTAGCCTCTATCTCTAACATTTTAGTTTTCGTTTTTTTCATAAGAGATTATGGGCTGACTAAACCACCAGTCTTTTGTTTTGAAACAAATCCAATCATTTTTGTTGTCATCAGGTTGTTCTAAAGGAAGTAGGAGTACACAGCACTTACCAATATGCGGAATAAGCGCAAAATGGATCGCAATTTGGATGACACTTAAGAAATCCAGCCACTCGTAGAACTTTATTGCTTCTTATTCGGCGGAATATCCCATGTTGACGCCGTCTCCAAAAGGACCGACATTTGCACATTGCACAACATGCAAATGCTACTTCAGTGTGGCACAGGGTGGAATTAATGACTGTAAAACGCACGTAAAAGGACCCAAACACAAAGATAAACTTATTTTCATTATGCTGTACTTTTTCAATAGTTTGCAAAAAATACATAATTTCAATTAATTTAAAAATGTGATAATAAAAGTTTGATTTAAATTTTCTTAAGCTTTTTTGTTTTTTTACATTTTATATCAATTTTGCGTGAATCGCATTAATTACAGAAATACTCCGGAAATGGAACAAGGAAACTACTGAAATGTGGTTGACGGAGGTTGGCAGCTCTGCATACATACATATGCATACATACATTTACATATGCATACATACATTTACATATGCATACATACATATACATATGCATACATACATATACATACATACACATACATACATATACATACATACATATACATATGCATACATACATATACATATGCAAAAATACATACATATGCATACATACATATACATACATATGCATACATACATATACATACATATGCATACATACATATACATATGCATACATACATACATATGCATACATACATATACATAAGCATACATACATATACATAAGCATACATACATATACATAAGCATACATACATATACATATGCATACATACATATACATATGCATACATACATATACATATGCATACATACATATACATATGCATACATACATATACATATGCATACATACATATACATATGCATACATACATATACATATGCATACATACATATACATATGCATACATACATATACATATGCATACATACATATACATATGCATACATACATATACATATACATACATACATATACATATGCATACATACATATACATATACATACATACATATACATATGCATACATACATATACATATGCATACATACATATACATATGCATACATACATATACATATGCATACATACATATACATATACATACATACATATACATACATATACATATGCATACATACATATACATATGCATACATACATATACAGTGGGGCAAATAAGTATTCAGTCAACCACCAATTGTGCAAGTTCTCCTAATTGAAAAGATTAGACAGGCCTGTAATTGTCAACATTCGTAAACCTCAACCATGAGAGACAATGTGGGGGAAAAACAGAAAATCAAATTTTTAAAGAAATTATTTTCCAAATTAAGAGTGGAAAATAAATATTTGGTCACCTACAAACAAGCAAGATTTTTGGCTGTCAAAGAGGTCTAGCTTCTTTTAACAAGGTCTAACGAGGTCTCCACTCGTTACCTGTATTAATAACATCTGTTTTAACTCATTATCAGTATAAAAGACACCTGTCCACAACCTCAGTCTCGCGCTAGAGAGCATTTGGATGATCAGGAAGAGGACTGGGAGAAGGTGTTATGGTCAGATGAAACCAAAATAGAACTTTTTGGTAGAAACAAAGGTTCTCGTGTTTGGAGGAGAAAGAATACTGAATTGCATCCAAAGAACACTGTGATGCATGGGAGTGGAAACATGATGCTTTGGGGCTGTTTTTCTGCAAAGGGACCAGGACGACTGATCTGTGTAAAGGAAAGAATGAGGGCCATGTATCGAGATATTTTGAGTGAAAATCTCCTTCCCTCAGCAAGGACAGTGAAGATAAGACGTGGGATGTGTCTTTCAGCATGACAATGATCCCAAACACACAGCCAGGGCAACCAAGGAGTGGCTTCGTAAGAAGCATTTCAAGGTCCTGGAGTGGCCTAGCCAGTCTCCAAATCTCAACCCCATAGAAAATCTGTGGAGGGAGTTGAAAGTCCGTGTTGCCCAACGACAGCCCCAAAACATCACTGCTCTAGAGGAGATCTGCATGGAGGAATGGGCCAAAATACCAGCAACAGTGTGAAAAGCTAGTGAGGAGTTACAGAAAACATTTGGCCTTCGTTATTGCCAAAAAAGGGTGCATAAAGTATTGAGATGAACCTTTGGTATAGACCAAATACTTATTTTCCACCATGATTTGCAAATACATTCTTTAAAATCAAACAACGTGATTTTCAGTTCTTTCCCACATTTTGTCTCTCATGGCTGAGGTTTACCCATGTTGACAATTACAGGCCTCTCTAATCTTTTCAAGTAGGATAACTTGCACAATTGGTGGTTGACTAAATACTTATTTGCCCCACTGTATATATATATGTATATATATATATATATATATATATTTATATGTATATATATATATATATATATATATATATATATATATATATATATATATATATATATATATATATATATATATATATATATATATATATGTATATATGTACATATATATGTATATATATGTATATATATATATCAGTGGCGGTCGGTGCATTTTCTCGTAGCGCCTTCAACGTATCAATCCAACCCTCAAAAACTATTTTATGGCTATAAGACCTCTACTGCAGCTAGAGCTGCGACACATAAAAAATAATCAATAAATAAATGCAGAAAAATGGGGTAAAATCCACTTCCTAGCAGCATTTCATGATTAAATACAAATACTGGAGCTTTTCACACATTAAAACCAGGCCGGGGGGGCGATTTTCCCGGGAAAAGACAGCGATGAACGTCAATGGCGTACGGGCAAACATTGCCCGAAAATGGGGTAAAATCCAGCCGAAAACAGCATTTATTGATTAAATACAAATACTGGAGCTTTTTAGACATCAGAATCGGGCCCGGAGTATCATTTCCCCGGTAAAAAGACAGCGATGAACGTCGTTACGTCCATACGTGAAATGACAAAAAAATGCACTAAAATTAGGTATAATCCACTTCCTAGCAGCATTTATTGACTAAATACAAATACTGGAGCTTTTGAGACATTACAACCAGGCCAGGGGGGTGATTTCCTCGGGAAAAGACAGCGATGGACGTCAATGGCGAAATTGGAATAATTAAACTGGGATAAAATCCACATCCTAGCAGCATTTAGTGATTAAATACAAACACTGGAGCTTAAATACAAACACTGGAGCTTTACAGATATCAGAACCGGGTCCACAATTGAAATATTATTTAGGAATATAGCCATATTTTACTCACCAAAAATCCTTTTTAACTGTACACAATATCTATCCTCCTTTCGTTCTTCCTTCTTTCCTATCGCCATCGAACCTAATGATGAAAGTCGAGCCTGTCCTGTCATATTTCTGGCATAGTCTGTTTTGAAAATGGCTTTAAATCAACACAACGATATACTATTTGCTTGTGGAGCTAAATTAGCGCACTGAAGGTGCCGCACACACAATTTTCCCGGCTGTAACAGGCTTGCTAGCTTCGGAGTTGACCACCCTTTCTTAATGATGTCCATTTTTTTTCTGGAAAAGTCAGTCTGGAAAATAGCTTTGTGAGCGAATCTGCAACAGAATCCATTTGTTTTTGCTTCTGTCGGCCATTGTGGGTGGAGTTTGCGATCTCTTGGCCCGCCTACTAGCCAATCATAGTTGGTGAAAGCAATGACATATCCCAGCCAGCAAAATGCCAACGCCAATGAAAAATCATTGTGGGGTTGCCAATTCGAAATCTGATTGGTTAAAAGCAACAGTCTTGTTTAATGCAGAAGACCCCGCAGAACTGATTTTGAAGGCTTTGAGGCAGATCTGATCTGGCAACGAATAATGGCTGAAATGTGATTGGTTAAATGCTTCAATATGAAAACACATCTGGAAGCAGTGCAACCAGTGGGGAAAGCAATGAAAGGAAGCTAACAGACTATTTGGAATAATAAGTATTGATGGACAAAATATAATATGATTCAGATATTTCTTAGGCCAGCAGAGAAGGCCTTGAAGGCCCTGACGGCCCGCCACTGATATATATATATGTGTGTGTATATATATATATATATGTGTATATATGTATATTTGTATGTATATATATGTATATGTGTGTACAGACGCTCCCCTACTTACGAACGCAATTGGCTCCGAGCGATTGTTCATAAGTTGAATTTGTTTGTAAGTTGATTCAGTGCTATATTTTGTATTATAATTTATGTTTAAGGCCGATATAAGTATATTGAAGGTTTATATAAGTGCATTTGTATGTTTAAGGCTTGTATAAGTAACACGCATTGGTTTGTACTGAAAAAAAAACATTTAATAAAATGGAGAGAATATGTACAGTACTGTAGAGAGAGAGAGAGATTTATGTATTAGAAACTGGCCAAAAGAAGCGACCTAGTGACGATTGCAGTTTTCTTCTTTTTTTCATCATAAATGATGCAGTAGCACTGTATGGCATCATTCAATTGATTTGCAAACTTTGTGCAACGTTCAATATTTGGGTCCTGCTGCTCGATCTTTCTGTTCATAAATGGTACTGAATGTGCAACGCTCACCACTCTCACGCGCATCAAGCTTCGTTATTATTGCCACTCGTTTCAAATGAAATGGCTTGCCTCTTCCTTGCAACTCCCTCAATAAAAGCCTTTAGCTTTTTACCAACCATATTCAATATTGGATGCATGAGATATTTAATGATACAAATGAAAAAGGTTCTTTGCACACTGGAGCACTGCATCCATTATTGAATATGGTTGGTAAAAAGCTAAAGGCTTCTATTGAGGGAGTTGCAAGGAAGAGGCAAGCCATTTCATTTGAAACGAGTGGCAATAATAACGAAGCTTGATGTGCGTGAGAGTGGTGAGCGTTTCACGGGCATATATATATATATATATATATATATATATATATATATATATATGCCCGTGAAACGCTCACCACTCTCACGCACATCAAGCTTCGTTATTATTGCCACTCGTTTCAAATGAAATGGCTTGCCTCTTCCTTGCAACTCCCTCAATAGAAGCCTTTAGCTTTTTACCAACCATATTCAATAATGGATGCATGAGATATTTAATGATACAAATGAAAAAGGTTCTTTGCACACTGGAGATACATTCACGCACTTCCGCATTGCAACGAAGAAGAAGGTAGATGCTGGGTGAGCTGAGCTCTCATAGCGCCAGGCGTCGGTATTAGCGTCAGAAAGAAGTACTACTCTGAAAAAGGCGCGAAATACAAAATTGGATTTACGAACATTTTTCGACTTAAACGCAATTTGCAGACATGTTCGTATGTACCGTTGTTCGTAAGTTGAATGTTCGTAAGTAGGGGAGCGTCTGTATGTATATATGTATGTATGTATATATATATATGTATGTATGTATATATACATATATATGTATATATACATATATATGTATATATACATATATAAATGTATATATGTGTATGTATATATGCATTTTTTCAGTGTTTTTCCCCCTAGCCCAGAGATGGGCAAACTACGGCCCGCGGGCCATATCCGGCCTGTTAGGCCTTTTAATCCGGCCCGCCGATGTTGTCCAAATTATAGTAAAAATCTATTACCTCATGAATTTCTCTTTCCCTTTCCCCTGGAATAGCCTCGTTTCCCCGATAGATGCGCACTAGTCTAGACCTTTGTTGGAGTGTAACTTTCCAGCTGCCATTTCCCCCTTCGGTAAAAATGAGCGTATCTAAGAAAAGAAAAGTGGACACTGAGTGCCGAGTGTTTAAAAAAGAGTGGACAACAAAATGTTTTTACTGATGTACGATCAACGGCTGTATGTCTGATTTGCCAAGAAACGGTTGCAGTTTTCAAAGAGTTCAATATCAGCCGTCACTTTGCCACAAAGCATGCCAACTACGCTAGCAAGCAGTCAACTCAATAACGGGCGGCTACCGCTCAGAAGTTAGCAGCTAATTTACAGACTCAGCTGAATTTTTTTCACCGACAAACTGCGTTTCAAGAGTCAAATACCAAGGCAAGTTTTTTACTGGCATTCAAATTAGCTAAGGCTAGCAAGCCTTTATCCGAAGGCGAGTTTTTGAAAGAATGTATGGTAGAGACAGCAGATCTCTTGTGTCCGGAAAGCAAAGTCAAGTTTAAAAAAGTCAGTTTATCACGCAGGACAGTGATTTGCCGTGTGGAACTGATTGACGAAGATTTAGTCAGCGAGTTAAACAAAAAGGCGGAGTCCTTTAATTCATATTCACTAGCACTGGATGAAAGCAAAGACGTTAAAGACAATGCTCAGCTACTAATTTTTATCCGAGGGATAAATGACAGTTTTGAGATAACGGAGGAACTTTTGAGCATGGAATCGCTGAAGGGGAAAACGCAAGGAGAGGACTTATATGAAAAGGTGTCTGCGGTCATCGAGAGAATGAAGCTGCCTTGGAATAAACTTGCCAGTGTCACCACGGATGGATCGCCAAATTTAACTGGGAAAAACGTCAGGCTGCTGAAAAGAATCCAAGATAAAGTGAAATAAGAAAACATCGACCACAATGTTATTTTTCTTCACTGCATCATTCATCAACAATCTCTGTGTAAGTTTGTATTGCAGCTTAATCATGTTGTGGATCCAGTTGTAAAACTTGTTTACTTCATACGAGCAAGGGGACTTAACCACCGTCAGTTCACTACTTTCCTAGAGGAAACCGATGCGGATCACCAGGACTTACTTTACCACTCTCGTGTCCGCTGGTTAAGTTTGGGGAAAGTGTGCCGAGTGTGGGAGCTCAAAGAGGAGATTCGTTCGTTTTTGGAGTTAATGGGGAAATCCGACAAATTCCCTGAGCTGAGTGATGAAGACTGGCTTTGTGACTTTGCGTTTGCTGTGGACATATTGTCACATGTGAATGAGCTGAACGTTAAGCTGCAGGAGAAAGATCAGCTTGCGCACGACATGTACACAAATGTGAGAGCCTTCAAATCCAAGTTGATTTTATTCTCCAGGCAAATTTCAAACAAATCTTTCGCTCATTTCCCCAAACTGGCCATGCAGAAGGCCCGAGACGTGAAGAAATACTGCAAATCACTGGACGACATGCACAGAGAATTCTGTCGTTGTTTCACCGATTCTGAAAAAAATTGAGAAGTCACTTCAGCTGGTGTCCTGTCCCCTGTCACAAGACCCCGAAACAGCACCACATGAGCTGCAATTGAAGCTGATCGATCTTCAGTCTGACTCCATCTTAAAAGAGAAGTTCAAATCTCTTAAACTGAATGACTTTTACGCTTCACTTAATGAAGCCACGTTTCCAAACCTCCGGAGGACAGCACAGAAGATGCTGGCATTGTTTGGCTCGACTTACGTGTGTGAGCAGACTTTCAGCGTCATGAACTTTAATAAAGCCCATCACAGATCCCGGTTAACTGACCAACACCTCAGATCTATTTTGAGAATTGCCACCACGAAACTAACTCCAAATTTAGATGCACTGGCAAAAAGGGGAGAACAACACAGTTCCCACTGAAATTCTTTCGTTGTTCGTATGTTCTTAATGTTGAAAGTAAATTTGAAAATATATTTTCACCTTCAATTGTGTCTTTTTTTCTTACATTTCAATCCCCAGGTCTGATGAATTACATTGCGTGTCCAAATGCTCCTGGCCTGGCCCCTCTGTCAAATTTTAGTATCCATTCTGGCCCGCAAGTCAAAAAGTTTGCCCACCCCTGCCCTAGCCTGTTAGCTCCCGTTGGCGGAGCGATTGCTAATACAAGACTATTTCTCGTTGGCAAGTGGTCGTGCGTTATCCTATTGTGAGGACATTTGTGTGCATCATTTTCGGAATACAACAGCAAACAGCCCATCGATAGTGGAAAGTCAGGGTGGAGGCGGGGCAAACAGCCAACCGGGCCGGGAGAATAAAGGTATAAAAATGTAAAACAAAATTAGAATTAAGTTTAGTGTAAGGTTAGATTAAACTTATTTTTTGAGTGTGTCTGCATCGTAATCCAAGTTCATTTAAATTTGTTTGTTTTATTACGATTCACCGGTGCAAAAAGTCTTCCCCGCTCGCCGCCCCCTCTGTCTAATTTTAGTTCTATTAAACACATTTTAGTAACATTAAACCACTAGTTATGTGTTACTTTGTCAATAGATGGCGATTAGAAGAAATAAAACATTTTTTCCAATCCAATATCCTGTTTTTGGTGTTTTATCAGAGGGTTGGAACGAATTAATTTGTTTTTAGTTCATTTCAATGGGAAACGTTTGTTCGAGTTACGAGAATATCGACATACGAGCTCAGTCCCGGAACGAATTAAGCTTGTATCTCGGTGTACCACTGTAATATTAAGATATTAATACATTACCTGTCTGGTCTGCTTAACCACAATATTCGAAGGATCACTGTACTGTTAAATATGCAGATGCCACCTTAGTTTAAAAAAATCGTGCCTCACATAGCTCCTCCTACACTGTAAAATTTTGTACAAAAAATTCCAACGCATCAAGAAGGGCTGGCTCTAGAAGTGACTGTGTAGTTCCCTTCAAAAAGAGTGCATTCAGTCAAAGCACCTTCTCTGTCCGTGCCTCACATACATGGAACTCAATGCCAATTACCATACATACGGGAACTCCCGTCTCTGAACCTCTTCGCCAATCATCTTAAAGCATGGCTGTTAGATGAACAAAAAAGCAATCACAACGCTGTCTTGTGTGTGCATGTGTGTGCGTCGGTGTGTTTGTGCTTGTGTCATCATTTACCTTCAACCTTCTCAAGGGACTAAAGTTGGAAATTAGTCCTCAGATACAATCTTATATATTTACTTGCATATAAGCCGCTTTTGTCAGACAAAAATATGAATACTGAATCGAGGGTACGCTTATTTGCGCACAAAAACACGATTTGCAAAAAACTGCAATTTGACGGCGCCGTGACATGATGTCACTTCAAAATGGCTCCCATGGTGCGCTGTGACGTCACGACGCAAGCGAATGGTGATACGGTCATTTATTTCAAAATAGAGAAAATATAAACAGATAAAACGCTAAACAAAATTTATTTTGAAATCTATGAAAGAAATTCATGAAAAAAACGTATTTTGCCTAAAACGCAAAACGTTCCCGTCACTGCTCGCTCGGGGCACGGCCATCTTAGTGAGATCGGGGCGCAACCATCTTAGCGAGGTCGGGGCGCGGCCATCTTAGGGAGGTCGGGGCGCGGCCATTTTAGGGAGGATGGGGCACGGCCATCTTTGGTTTTCTGTTCAATACTTTCAGAGCTTGCTTACAAGTTGTTTCAATTGGTTTTAGTGTTGTCTTGAAAGCCAACTACCAACTTGTTAGGCAGTAAGTCATGTGTAATATGAGCATTCTGTCAATATACAGTTTTGCTGACTCTGGAGTTAGATTGTTTCTAATGAACCTAAAATTGGACAAATTCTGGTAATGGTGCTGAGAGATTCTTTGTATTTCAGAAATGTTACATCCATATTAAACGCATCTTTTGATTTGGAGCGTTCGAGACCAGACACAGCTGCAGATTAAGAATGGGTTCATTGGTGTTCAGTGGTATTGGTGGGTGATATTCTATCTGAGGGATGTTAGGTGTCAGTTCTTTAACGGAGTCTATAAAATAATCATTTTAAGTTGTAGCAATATCCCTTGGGTCATGTAAAATGTGTGTTCACTTATCCAGTTATTTAATCTGTTCATAATATGTCTGTGTAACCTTTTTTTAATGACATTTGTCGACTTGGTAGCAATTTCCAAGTCGACAAATGTCATTAAAAAAGGTTACACAGAGATATTATGAACAGAGTAAATAAGTGAAGTGAAAAAGCAGAGTTGGGACAATTGCCTCTACGGATGAAGACCACATTCGTCATTTGGGAGTATTTACAATTTCAGAATGAAGATGTGTACCAAAAGGTCCTATGAAAAAATTGTTGCACTCAGTTCTAGGTATCCGTGAATAAAATCGATATTGCAAATTAAACTTCCTGATGCAGAAAAATCGAGATTAGTATATTTTCAGGCCTATAGGGCCGACTAAAAGGGCACGGTCTCAGTTGTGGCTGAAATTTCCATTTTTTATTTTTTTTGCCCCTAGAAAAGGCGCGGCGACTGCAATGGTTGTGCAAGCATACCACATATGCTAGCATACATGCATGCTCGTGTATGTGTTAAAAAAGCAACAGGAGCAAAACTGACGTTGATTGTGTTTTATTGACATATGGTGTACTTGCAGTAATATACCGTAAAACCTCAATTTGATCGGCACCTCTATTTGAACGGCACCTTGGTGGAAGAATTGAAAAATAGAACGCACCCTCTAATTAAACGGCAACTCTAATTGAACGGCAACTCTAATTGAACGGCACCTCTAATTGAACGTCACTACGGGGGAAAAGTTTGAAAAATAGAGCGGCATGCCGGTGAAATAGAGGTTTTTCTCAACCTGAGAAGGTGGTCAGGTGGCAGGCGCCTTCTTGCCTGGGATTCATACTGTTGTCACATTAGCGATGCCACCAAGAAGCAATTGAAGAAGCTCCATATTAATGTGGCCATGATTCCAGAAGGCTGCACCAAATTTAACGGAACGCCCCATTCAAGGCCAAAGTCCGACATTTGTACGAGAACTGCCCGTTGCACGGCGAGAAGAGCTACATACACCAAATTTGGCAACATGCGAGCACCAACAATGGAAGTTTGTTTGAAATGGATTGTCGATGCTTGGGATCATCTGCCAAAGGATCTAATCATCAAGTTGTTCAAGGGATGCGGACTGACCAACGCTCTCGACGGCTGGAAGAATTGCCAGATCCATTGTCATTGTTTCAGGTCAGACCACATTCGTCATTTGGGAGTATTTAGACTGGTTTGCAACTTCTCCAGCAAGCGCAAGCCAATGATGGCAACGATGAACGTGAACTCACTCAGACACTCGACGCTGATGCGGAAGGTGATGTGAATGACGAGGACAGCTACAACAGCGACGTGTCACTTGATTTTCACCAGTGAATTTGTAATTACTTACCAGTAATCGCCTTGTATTTGTGCCTTTTGTTAAATAAATATGTATATGTTACCTGGTTTCTCTTTTCATCCAGAAAATTTACCGCATCTTCTCAAAATTCTGACCAGCTAGTCAAAAAATAGAGCGGCACCCACTAATTGAACGGCACTTCCAATTGAACGGCACTTCCAATTGAACGGCACTTCTAATTGAACAGCACTTCTAATTGAACGGCACTTCTAATTGAACATCACTATGGGGGAAATTTTGAAAAGTAGAATGGCATGCCGTTGAAATAGAAATTTTACGGTAGGTCAAATGATTCAAACATCTACAAATCTGTCAAAGTCCTCATCTTCTGTATCCGACATAAAGAATTCGGAGTTCGAGTGCGTGAGTTTGCTGTCCAACAATACTGGGTTCCATCTCATCATCAGTCACTGTTGTCGCTGTTGGGTTTCGTAACATTGGATTGGATAACTTTATTCATCCCGTATTCGGGAAATTTCGTTGTCACAGTAGCAAGGGGGTGAGGATGCAGAAATAGGAAAGGCATTTTAGACATAAATAGATAAGTGGGTTAATAAATAAATATATAAATAAATTAGCGTGTTGCTGAAATATATATATATTTATACACATATATACATACATACACATATATATACACATATATATACATATATATATATACACATATATATATACACCGTAATTACTCGAATATAACACGCATATTTTTGCTATATAATTAATTCCAATAGTTGGGGGTGCGTGTTATAATCAATAACTAAAATAAATTACAAATTTTCGATCGAAAAAAGCATTGTCAAACTCACTTTGACGCACGGACATTGTGCAATTTCCAACTTTGAATTCAAAATACACGCATATTAAAGATCGTCAAGCCTCACAAACATCACAATCCTGCATTAATAAGCTGGAAAGTAGAATACTACATTGTAGTGTAGTACGTACTTGTATTTAAAAATATGTCCAGCGGGGGGCAGTACATTCCCTTGTTACATGTGATAGTCTTTTCCATTGTGCATATCTTCAAATCATTTATTTATTCAATTTGTATGTTCCTTTTCTTGTTTGAGAATGACAATAGATATTTGAATTAAAACATGGTATTGTCAATTGAAATGTAGTCAATGTTCAAGGAAGTCTAAAAGGTATTGCAACATAACATGTCTACATATGTTTGTCCACTCTGCGTATCATCTATTGCCCTAAAATTCAAAAGCATAACTCCCAACTGCACGACACTCGACACGCTCGTACCTGAAGATTTCTCTATCCAGTTTTGAACAAAACAATCGTGAAACGAAGAAAAAAAGGTAAGATTTCTGATTTTCGTCAGCGGGAAATTTTAGGTGCGCACTATATTCGAGTACTGCGTTTTTCCAGATTTTTTTGGCCCAAAATTACCTGCGTGTTATTTTCGAGTGCGCGTTATATTCGAGTAATTACGGTATATATACATATATATATATATACATATATATATATATACATATATACATATATACATATATACATATATATATATATATATACATATATATATATATATATATATATATATATATATATATATATATATATATATGTATGTATGTCGAGATACGAGCTTAATCCGTTCCGGAACTGAGCTGAATGGAAAACAAATTAATTCGTTCCAGCCCTCTGAAAAAACACCAAAAACAGGATATTGGATTGGAAAAAATGTTTTATTTCTTCTAATTCGCCATCTATTAACAAAGTAACACATAACTAGTGGTTGAATAGAAATTAAATGTGTTTAATTTAACTAAAATTGGGCAGATTTCGCCGACGGGAGACAGAGACGTTTGGGGGCGTGGGGGGGGGTATTTATTTTTTCCACGACAACGCACTCGTAAACGGAATAAACAAATTTAAATTGACTTGGATTAATATATACAGACACTCAAACATACGTTTGATGTAACTTTACACAAAACTGAATTCTAATTTTCTTGTAATCTTTTGTTACCTTCGTTTTCCGGGTTGGCGGTTTGCCACGCCTCCACCCTCACGTTCGCTATCGATGGACTGTTTGCTGTTGTATTGCCTTCAAAATATTCTCAAAATGATGCACACAAATGTCCTCACAATAGGATAACGCACGACCACTTGCCAACGAGAAATAGTCTTTAAAGAACGATCGCGGGAGCTTCTTTCCTTAGAAAGAATAACAGGAAATACAATAGTTGAGCTTACCCACGTATTGATTGTGGGTAATGAAGTTTTATTCTGAGAAAGGTTGCCATTGCCTATGGGTGTTGTGTGCACAAGTGTACTTCATTACCCAGAAAGCCCTCCTTTTGCATGCGCGTTGCGCGTTTCCTGGTCTTAGGAGAAACTCGTCTGAATTAATCGTTCAGTGCTCGTAAATATTGTTATACACGAAAGATATGCAAAAAAGACCTGGCTTGGTCGCATCACGAAATTTTGATCGCATGAAGGGCGAATTATTCGATCGAAATTTCCGCCGTAAGACGAGAATTTTGTATGACGAGCGGTCGTATGACGAGGTACCACTGTGTGTATATATATATATATATATAAGCACACATATACATACATATAGATGTACATGCATGCATACGGTAGGTCTTAACACAGCCCTTTTTTGTTAAAGAGCCTGACAGCTGATGGGAGGAAGGATCTGCGGAAGCGCTCCTTCCTGCAATGAGGGTGGGAGGTGCTGTCCATGATGGACATCATCCTGGTCAGCATCCTCCGCTCTCCCACTTCCTCCACAGAGTCCAAAGGACAGCCCAAAACAGAGCTGGCCCTCCTGACCAGCTTATTCAGCCTGTTCCTGTCCCTCTCCGTGTTCCCGCATCCCCAACAGAGCACTGCATAAAACACTGTAGATGCCACCACAGTGTCGTAGAAAGTCCTCAGCAGTGTCCTGCACACTTCAAAGGACCGTAGACTCCTCAGTAGGTCGAGGCGGCTCTGGCCCCTTTTGTACAGGGCATCTATGTTTGTGGACCAGTCTAGTTTGTTGTTGAGGTGAACACCCAGGTACTTCAAATTCTCCACGATTTCAATGTCTGTACCCTGGATGTTCACCTGAGTGGTCTGTTGAGGAGTCCTCCGAAAGTCGATGACCATTTCCTTTGTCTTACTGGTGTTGATGTAGAAGTGGTTTTGCCTACACCAGTCAACAAAGGCTGTGATGACTCCCCTGTTCTCCAGGTCGTTCCCGTCCGTCACTCGTCCAACAATAGCGGTGTCGTCAGAGAACTTCTGGACGTGGCAGGTGTCTGTATTATGTTTCAAGTCTGATGTGTAGAGGGAGAAGAGGAGTGGGGAGAGCACTGTGCCTTGTGGGGGCCCCGTGCTGCAAGCTACCACATCAGCCGTACAGTCCTGGAGTCTCACATTTTGTGGTCTTTCCGTGAGGAAGTCGATGATCCATGCGGCTAGGTGGTTCCTTACTCCAGCCTCTTCCAATTCCCCTCTCAGTAGGACCGGCTGAATGGTGTTGAACGCACTGGACAGGTCAAAAAACATCATTCTCACCGTGCTCCCCGTGTTCTCCAGGTGTGAAAGAGACCTGTGCATCAGGTAGGTGGTAGCATCTTCCACACCAATGCCTGGACGATAGGCGAACTGCAGAGGGTCCAGCTCTGCATTCATCAGGGGGCTGAGGTGATTGAGGATGATCCTCTCCAATGTCTTGATCAGGTGAGAGGTTAATGCTACCGGCCTGAAGTGGTTTGGCTCCCTGGGGTTCGCAGTCTTTGGAACTGGGACCACACAGGAAGTTTTCCACAAGGTGGGGACCTTCTGCAGACTGGGGCTGAGGTTGAAAATATGCAGAATCACTTTGCCAAGCTGACCTGCACACTCTTTCAGTAGTCTGGAGCTGTAGCTTTCCATTTGCAATGCTGCTTCTCCTAGCTGTTCTTTCGTGTTTAATCCACGTCTTAAGTCCATCTTCCAAGCGTTCACACCCGCATTCTGTTGTCATTCATGTTAGAGCTTTCCTCTGTATAGCTACTATATGGTGTTGTTTCTTTGACTATTGAGTGTTTTTGAGGGTTAAAAGCTCTACAAGCACACAGAGGTCAAATTCCTCATCACTGGTCTGGGATGTTTTCAATGGATTTACCATAATGCTTGAAGTACGGGGACAGGCTATTTTAGGGTCTGCTCATTTGACTACGAGAACATGAACGTCCGCTGGGTTGACCGCAGTAAGTAGCGTGTCAGCAATAAATGAAACCAGTCAGTCAAGCAGTCATACAAAATTTTGAATTTAGTGCAAACACAAGCCACACACGGACTGAATGGGTGCAGAGACAATTTTTAAAAAAAATGCTAGACTTTAAAGTGTGTCATTTAGGTGTGAAAATACGGTACATTTTTTTCTGGACTTGTTCAGCCCAAGTACACAGTATTGGACAAAACTCAAATGATACTCACCAATTTCTTTGACCCAGAAAATCTGAGCTAATTCCTGACCAGTATTTTGGTGCACACGTTGAAATTTTGTGAAAGGGATTGAACGTATTAGATTTTTTTTTTAAATCAATTTCAAGATTTGTTTGTTATCCAATACACTTTGTATTTCAAGTGTAATTCTGTTAAAGGGTCTTTTAAGAAAAAAATCTAAAACAGTAATTGCGTTAATAAATATCAGAATTTTTATTCACATATTTAAGAAAATATTGTCAATACTGTCTTGAAATATTGTGATATACTAATTTTGTGGCTCTGTTTAATCCTTATTGGGAGAAAAATAAAAACTTTTGCATTAGAAGCAATGAACAATACTGAGTAAGTTATTGGTTGAACTTACCTCTGGTAACACTGAAATGTTATTGTTTTCGAGATTTAGCTCTTCCAGTTCTCGACATTTGGCTAATGATCTGGGGATGGCTGATAATCTATTATATCTCAGACCCAAGCGGTTAATGCAGGCCAGGTTTCCTGAAGTACAAGATATGCATAATTATTTTTTTGTCAACATTACATGTAATTGAATGCTTATTGAGTGATTAAACTGATTAAACTTTAAGTGCTCTACCTATAGTCTCTGGAAGGTCTAAGAGCTCATTGTGCTGCAAGTCTAGGTTTGTTATTTGTGTGCAATTTCCAATCTCCTTGGGTAAGTGCTCCAGCTGATTATGGGCGACATCCAGTGTAATGAGGATGCGAAGTTCCCCTGAAGACCCATGAAAAACACAGCCAATGACTAATCAGGTACACCACAGCAGCCTTTTAAAGTAAATTTATCTAAAAACAGTAGCTTTAAATGTTTGACCTACCAATCTCTGCAGGAAGGTGCTTGATCTTGTTCTCCCGGATGCTGAGCATGGTGAGCTTGGAAAGGTTCCGGATATCTTTCTCCACAGTTGTAATCCGGTTGAATCGTAAGTAGAGCGTTGCGAGCGACGTCAGTCGGTAGACAACTGGTGGGATCTCCCTCAACTTATTGTGCCGGAGATCGAGCATGCGAAGTTTCTTAAGAGAGTCCAGTGAGTCGGGCAAGCTGGTCAAGGAATTCTCACTCAAAGCCAAAGTGAGCAGGCCTGAAAGGCAACCCACTTCAGGTGGAAGGCTTTGCAACTTGTTGCTGTATAGATAGAGTTCAGCCAGCTGCGTCAGCTCCTTAATGGAGGTGGGCAGCATATGAATAGAGCGTTTGGAGAGATCCAGTCTCATGGAATTTTCCTCCCTGCACTTGTTAAGCTCTTTAATCACTTCAGCATTGCTGGACTTCTTGCGTGTTCCCGGTGCCGGGTTAGGTCGCTTTATTGTATTGTCAACAGAAAAGGCAACACCTGGTGTTGAGCTGCATGTGTCCTTCTTACCTTCTTTGGCCTCTTTCCCTTTGGTCTTGGTTTCTTTGCCACCATCCTTGAATTGGCCTGCTAGAGTCCGGGCCTCCTTTTCCCTTTCTTTGCCCCCCGAACCGCTTTTATGGTCCTTTTCTTTTGAATCTTTTTCTTTGCCTAAATTACTACTCATGTCGACGTTATCGAGCTTCCTGGTGAGTTGCTCATGAGTTTCTCGACAGGTTACCTATTTAAGGAAGAAAGGGATGTGGAAAATCGAAAACACTTTAAAAAACATCGCCGGGTGGGATCACACAGTTCTGATTCTTCTTGAGAAACACAAATTTTTGATTTTTTTTTTAATATGTTAGTCCTTTGTTAAAATGCCAGCGAATAAAAAATCTGGACTATGGCATCAGTGGACCACATGCTTCAGCGTTGAAGCTGCATATAATTGCGGGACCTTTAAGTAAATCTTTTAGAATTCCTTCAGGCTCAAAGGGGCATCAACTTCATGGTAATCCCCCTGTTGAAGAAAAAAAAATACATGTTTACATGTTGGTCGTTTCAAATGAGTTTTCTCTATTAAACAATTTACGGATTAGAAATGTTTAAACTTCGTTAATTTATTGCATATGAGACTGGAATTCAATTCACATCATGTTTATTGGCCAAAGAACTAAAATACAGACATGCAAAATAAAAATTTAAAAAAATGAATCTACATTACAGAGTGGAACGTTAGCGTTGCTGTATTGAGGCTAATGGTGAAAGACAATGTACAGACGCTCCCCTACTTACGAACATACAACTTACGAACAACGGTACATTCGAACATGTCTGCAAATTGCGTTTAAGTCGAAAAATGTTCGTAAGTCCAATTTTGTATTTCGCGCCTTTTTCAGTGTAGTACTTCTTTCCGCTGCCAATACCGACGCCTGGCGCTGTGAGAGCTCAGCTCACCCAGCATCTACCTTCTTCTTCGTTGCAATGCGGAAGTGCGTGAATGTATCTCCAGTGTGCAAAGAACCTTTTTCATTTGTATCATTAAATATCTCATGCATCCATTATTGAATATGGTTGGTAAAAAGCTAAAGCAGGGGTCTGAAACTCAATTTACCTGGGGGCCGCTAGAGGCCAAGTCTGGGTGAGACTGGGCCGCATCAGGATTTCCACAAGAAAAGCGCTGATAAAACATTCCAATGTTATCAAATATCTTTATTTTTTTACAAAAAATAATGAATTAGATAAATTAACTTAAAGATGAATAAAAAATCAATCAATCAGTAATACAAAAATAAAATAATAATAATGAGAGATATACACTGGCTGCCTAAGTAGAGAAAATGAATTATTTTTATTCCGTTTCAAATGTCTGTATTAACAGCTCTTTAACCTTTAACTTTCTGAACTTGAATGGAACATTGAATATGAAATATTCTGAACACGGCTTCTCTTGCCTACTCCTTGCTGCTAGAGACCTGGCAGCGCTTCTTCTCACATAGCTGAGTCACATTTGTCTTGAGGGAGGAAGCAGTGGAGACCCTCAGTAGAGCTTGAAGATGCTCATCAGTAAGTCTGGACCTGTACTTGGACTTATTGAAGTTCAAGGTGGAGAAGAGCTTCTCACACAAGTATGTGCTCCCAAAAAGGCACATGGTCCGCTTGAACATTCGGGAAAGTTCAGGGAAGCTGGGGGTCAACTCTCTCAAAAATTGCCCAAGCTTGTCTGCTTCTCCACTCACCTCCCTGAACTTGGCTTTGAGTCCAGAGTTGCACTGCAGGTCAATGAGCTCCATTTGAAGCTCAGGAGGGGCATCTTGCACATCAAAGGAGAAGGGGTCCGCAAAAATTTGAAATGTGGCTTTGTGTGTCTTGAAGTCTGCAAATCTGTGATCAAATTCCTCCTGTAGCTTCGAAATGGCCTCAACATACTTCTCACCACTGAATGGTGTGCCTGCATCCACGAGAGCCTTGCATGCTGGGAAATGGCAAAGGTTTGTCTGAGAGAGCTGGGCTTTCCATAACTCAAGTTTAGTGCAGAATGCTCTCACGTTGTCATAGGCAGCACTGACAAGTTGCGCCTGGCCTTGTAGCTTCTTGTTCAGTACATTAAGCTCATGTGTGATATCAACAAGAAAAGCCAAGTCCATGAGCCATTTGGGATCACTTAGCACAGGAACAGCAACCCCGTCTATCTCCATGAAGTCTTTTACTTCTGCTCTCAACTCAAAAAATCTCTTCAACACTTTCCCCTGCTGAGCCAACGTACCTCAGTGAAGTAGAGCACATCCCCATATTCTGACTCAATTTCCTCCAAAAAAGCACGGAACCTTCTGTGCTTTAAGCCCCTGGATCTGATTTGGTTGACGCATTTCACAACGACAGACATCACATTGTCAAACTTCAGGCATCTGCTGCAAAGGGCCTGCTGATGTATTATGCAGTGCAGAGCTATGGCCTCCTCCACACCCTCCTCTTCCAGTTTTTTTTGAACAAGTGCTACCAGTCCATTCTTCCTCCCTGTCATTGATGGGGCTCCATCGGTTGTTATTCCAACAAAGCTCTTCCATGGCAAACCGGCATTCTTAATGGCATCACACAGCTGGTGAAATATTTCCTTCGCGGTGGTCTGGCCATGCATTGGAATTACTGTGAGCAACTCCTCCATTACTTTAAAATTGTCATCAACACCACTGTTGGAGTAATCATTATTATAAATGTGTTTGCAATGAATATAAAGCCTTATAATATACATGCTTACTATATTAATCAATATATTTGCTTATTAGGAATAGTAATGCTCATCCTAAATGTGTAACTATATTAAACAATATATATATATATATATATATATATATATATATATGTGTTGATCACTTTTATGTTAGAGTTGAATTAATATGTGAAGACAAACGCTTACGCCAAGGTCGCTCTCCAGGACAGCTGGGTCCAGCGAGAGATACAAGTTCGCAAGGACATAAAACAATACACTGAGTTCTTGCTCCGAGGACTGAGTACTGGAAGATACGCCTCAACCCTTTCCCCAGATACAAGTTCGCAATGAAGATCTGTGAAGGATGCTTAAATTGTTGTTGATTCAGCGGATGGCTATCAATCAACTCGCATATTGTTTTTCCTTTGTGACGCTAGGTTGACGCTAGGTTTGCTTGATTATGGAATTGTTTTGTTTCTTGCTTACGCAATTGGAATCGATAACCTTGTAATTGTTTTGATTTGAGGCCTTAAATGGGCAAGACATAATGCCACTCGTTAGAATAATCTTGTGGGGCGAACGGCCGGATGTATTCTCTTCTTGCAAGAATTAAATGATGTGACTACAGATGCCTTTTTTATTGAAAGCTGAATTGGAAAAACCTAAGGATAAACCTACAATTGGATAAACCTAACAACCACGGATATATATTGCGAGCTGGGCAGTGTCTGTGATGTCTGTGGTCTCATCAAGACCCACTGAATATACACTGAAACATTGCGCTTTCTCACACAGTTGATCATAAATGTCACTTGACAGGTGAGAAATGCGCTCTGCCACGGTGTTGGCAGAAAGGCTGATGTGGTTGAACAGACTTTTCTTTTCTGGACAGACAATATGTGCAGCCTGTAATATGCACTTTTTGATAAATTCACCTTCTGTGAATGGCTTTCCTGCTTTAGCAATCAACTCACAAACGGCGTAGCTAGCTTCGACTGCTGCATTACTGTCTTTGGTAGCCTTCTTGAAGAAATCCTGTTGCCTCAGAAGACATGTTTTAAGACTGGCAACCTGGTTGGCTCTCTCATCTCCCTGGTATTTTTCGTACTCCTCAGCATGTCTGGTAGTATAATGACGTTTCAAATTGTATTCCTTGTGCACCGCAACTTTTTCAGTGCAAATGAGACACGTCGGAGTTCCCCTGTGTTCAACAAAGAAATATTGCACTCCCCACTTTTCTTGAAACTGTCTGTGCTCATCAACGACCTTTCTCTTCACGCCAGGCTTTGAAAGAGACATCTCTGGGGCTCTGTAATATGTTTTTCCACTTGGAATGAGTCTCTTGATCTTTCACGTTCAGTCGCGCGGGTTTGTGGAGCATGCGCACTTTCGCTCTCCGTTTCTCCGTTTCGCTCGCGAAGATGGCTACACTGACACAGGCTGGATCACGGATCATAGCGCCACATTCAGTTGTATGCTGAGAGCAGCGGAGGAGTGTGCGCGCCGAGCGGAGTGATCGGCTTCACGGCTTCTCCTCCGCCCAGCTGATTGGAGGAATGAATGAGTGAGTGAGCGAGGCACTGGACAGCCCGGCCGATGTCCCGCCCTCCAGAGCCGTATACCTCACCGTGATTGGTTCATTCAGCTCCGAACACAACAAGTGTCATTCATATCAATCTTACGGGCCGCACGAACATTAATCTTTTATATTAAGACGGGGGCCGCAAATTATCGTCCCGAGGGCCGCAGTTGGCCCGAGGGCCGCAGTTGGCCCGCGGGCCGCGAGTTTGAGACCCCTGAGCTAAAGGCTTCTATTGAGGGAGTTGCAAGGAAGAGGCAAGCCATTTCATTTGAAACGAGTGGCAATAATAACGAAGCTTGATGCGCATGAGTGGTGAGCGTTGCACATATATGTACAACTTGAATCGTTCGACCGTCAGTACCATTTATAAACAGAAAGATCGAGCAGCAGGACCCAAATATTGAACGTTGTACAAAGTTCGCAAATCAATTGAATGATGCCATACAGTGCTACCGCATCATTTATGATGAAAAAAAGAAGAAAACTGTGCAATCGTCGTTAGATCGCTTCTTTCGGCCAGTTTCTAATACATAAATCTCTCTCTCTCTCTCTATACAGTACTGTATATATTCTCTCCATTTTATTAAATGTTTTTTTCAGTACAAACCAATGTGTGTTACTTATACAAGCCTTAAACATACAAATGCACTTATATCAACCTTCAATATACTTATATAGGCCTTAAACATAAATTATAATACAAAATATAGCACTGAATCAACTTACAAACAAATTCAACTTATGAACAATCGCTCGGAACCTAACTCGTTCGTAAGTAGGGGAGCGTCTGTACTAACACTTTAGCTTGCTAAGAACTGACAGTCTACCCCAAAAATGCAATCTTTGCAGTTCAAAGGTGACACTTCAAACATGAAAAGTTGCTGGTAAACAATTCAAAACATGAAAAGAAAACTTTACAACTGACGCTAGATCGGTGAGGGGGAAAAAAACAAAAAGTCTGCTTTATGTACTGAGTATAAAGCTTACAGTTAGTGACGAGTGTGCACTTCTGTTGAACATTTGAAAATAAGAGCATGTCCAACAGAAATGCAGATGTCTGCAGTTACTCTTACATATTTCAGGTTATACGATTAAGATTAAGTGACTGCCATTATGAAAAATCTATTTAGTAAAAAAATTAATAATTTTGCCCTTAAAAGTGCTAACATGCAAACTTTGCAGGACAAGATAACAGTCATTTTGGATCAAATCAATGTTTTGATGGCTACTTTATTAGAATATCCTGTAACATTAGTGGTTAAATTTTTTTTTTTTAAATTGACAATATCATCGCATACGTGCAATATTTTCCGAGACAAAATATCGTACACTAAAATTTGCTATTGCCAAAGGCCGTATCAGACTTATTATCTAATACTTTTGTGTGATGGAAATTTTATTGTTTATTATGATGGCGGCGCGTGAACATGCATCAGCTTCAAGCTCTCGCTACCTGTGCACACTTTTTGTTTTTGTGTTTTTCGCAAGTGGTTCCTCAATAAACATAAAATATAAACATAAAGTAGAGCTGGGCAATTTGAAAAAAATTGTTACCACTATAAAAAAATTACCAGTCGATATCGATAGTTATCACGATAACTATCAATTTTTTTTGGTTCAAATTTGAATCTTCAAACTTTTGTGAATAAGTAAATAAATTACTTTCCTCCTTATTCTAAGATGAAAGTAACTATGTTAACTTACTTTATAAGAAAATACTATATGATGCTTTTAAGCAGGGGTCTCAAACTTGCGGCCCGCGGGCCAACTGCGGCCCTCGGGACGATAATTTGCGGCCCCCGTCTTAATATGAAAGATTAATGTTCGTGGGCCCGCAAAATTGATATGAATGACACTTGTGTTCGGAGCAATGTTCCCTCTAAGCTGCGCGCATGCGCAATTGCGCACTACTCTCGTCTTCTCTGCGCAGTAACAATCATGTGGCGCGCAGTAAAAAAAAAAATCTATTTTTTTTATTTATTTATTTATTTATTTATTTATTTATTTATTTGTTTATTTATTTATTTATTTTATTTTATTTATTTATTTTACCCCTTTCCCCATGATGGCGCCGTTTAAGTGGCAGCCAGTGGCAGTAGCTCTGTCCACTCATGTTTTTCGTGTTTTACAGCACGTTTTACATGAAAAATTAGAGGGAACATTGACATGCACCTGCTTGTGGCAGGTGTGATACTGGTGTGCCCATAGCAAGCAATGATGATGTCGTGACCGGATGATTCGCCTAAAGACGTTTCGCCGACGGACGTTTGACAGACGGACAGGTCGTACTAGTATTTGTTAGTTTAATGATTAAATACAAATACTAGTATTTGTATTTAATCATTAAACGCTGTTTTCAGCTGGATTTGACCGAATTTGAGAGCATTTTGAGCCGTTTGGCGAATGGACGTCTATAGACGTTTTTTTGCCTCCATCGCGATATCATCCAGTATTTGTATTTAATCATTAAATGCTGTTTTAGGATGGATTTGACCCGATTGCTGTCATTTTACGGCTCGGTTCTGCTCCATCTGCCTGCCCAAGAGTGCTTATTCCCAGACTGCCATGCCCGCCCAAGAGTGCTTATTCCCGGGCTGCCATTGATGGTAGACGAACATTGATTTTTACTATAATTTGGACAACACCGGCGGCTGGCCGGATTAAAAATCCTAACGGGCCGTATATGGCCCGCGGGCCGAGGTTGAAAAACTTGTACACACACGATCCGGCGGGGCGAGCGTTCGAATCCCGTTTCGGCGAAACCTCCGTTCGGCCGAATGAACGTTCGGTGGAAGGTCCATTCGGCGACCTGCCCGTCTGTCAAACGTCCGTCGGCGAAACGTCTTTAGGCGAATCATCCGAGTACCGATGATGTCGCTCACACTGGTACTCAGTGCGCTCAGGGAGGTTGTCTTTCTGCTCAGACCAACAAAAAATTAGAGGGAACTTTGGTTCGGAGCTGAATGAACCAATCACGGTGAGGTATACGGCTCTAGAGGGCGGGACATCGGCCGGGCTGTCCAGTGCCTCGCTCACTCACTCATTCATTCCTTCAATCAGCTGGGCGGAGGAGAAGCCGTGAGGCCGATCACTCCGCTCGGCGCGCACACTCCTCCGCTGCTCTCAGCATAGAACTGAATGAGGCGCTATGATCCGTGATCCAGCCTGTGTCAGTGTCTGTAGCCATCTCCGCGATTGAAACGGAGAGCGAAAGTGCACATGCGCCACAAACCCGCGCGACTGAATGTGAAAGATCAACCCGAGACTCATTCCAAGTGGAAAAACATATTAGAGAGCCCCAGAGATGTCTCTTTCAAAGCCTGCCGTGAAGAGAAAGGTCGGTGATGAGCACAGACAGTTTCAAGAAAAGTGGGGAGTGCAATATTTCTTTGTTGAACACAGGGGCACCCCGACGTGTCCCATTTACACTGAAAAAGTTGCGGTGCACAAGGAATACAATTTGAAACGTAATTGTACTACGAGACATGCTGAGGAGTACGAAAAATACCAGGGAGATGAGAGAGCCAACCAGGTTGCCAGTCTTAAAACACGTCTTCTGAGGCAACAGGATTTCTTCAAGAAGGCTACCAAAGACAGTAATGCAGCAGTCAAAGCTAGCTACGCCGTTTGTGAGTTGATTGATCCTGTGCTAAGTGATCCCAAATGGCTCATGGACTTGGCTTTTCTTGTTGATATCACACATGAGCTTAATGTACTGAACAAGAAGCTACAAGGCCAAGGGCAACTTGTCAGTGCTGCCTATGACAACGTGAGAGCATTCTGGACTAAACTTGTTTTATGGAAAGCCCAGCTCTCTCAGACAAACCTTTGCCATTTCCCAGCATGCAAGGCTCTCGTGGATGCAGGCACACCATTCAGTGGTGAGAAGTATGTTGAGGCCATTTCGAAGCTACAGGAGGAATTTGATCACAGATTTGCAGACTTCAAGACACACAAAGCCACATTTCAAATTTTTGCGGACCCCTTCTCCTTTGATGTGCAAGATGCCCCTCCTGAGCTTCAAATGGAGCTCATTGACCTGCAGTGCAACTCTGCACTCAAAGCCAAGTTCAGGGAGGTGAGTGGAGAAGCAGACAAGCTTGGGCAATTTTTGAGAGAGTTGACCCCCAGCTTCCCTGAACTTTCCCGAATGTTCAAGCAGACCATGTGCCTTTTTGGGAGCACATACTTGTGTGAGAAGCTCTTCTCCACCCTGAACTTCAATAAGTCCAAGTACAGGTCCAGACTTACTGATGAGCATCTTCAAGCAATACTGAGGGTCTCCACTGCTTCCTCCCTCAAGGCAAATGTGACTATGTGAGAAGAAGCGCTGCCAGGTCTCTAGCAGCAAGGAGTAGGCAAGAGAAGCCGTGTTCAGAATATTTCATGTTCAATGTTCCATTCAAGTTCAGAAAGTTAAAGGTTAAAGAGCTGTTAATACAGACATTTGAAACGGAATAAAAATAATTCATTTTCTCTACTTAGCCAGCCAGTGTATATCTATTGTATGCTCATTAGTATTATTTGGTTTTGTATTACTGATTGATTTATTTTTTATTCATCTTTAAGTTAATTTATTTAATTCATTATTTTTTGTTAAAAAATAAAGATATTTGATAACGTTGGAATGTTTTATCAGTGCTTTTCTTGTGGAAATCCTGATGCGGCCCAGTCTCACCCAGACTCGGCCTCTAGCGGCCCCCAGGTAAATTGAGTTCGAGACCCCTGCTTTTAAGTGTTTTTGTTGTTCTGTTTTGCAATAAAGATAAGGCAACTCCCTCCTCACACAATGAAAAGAAAAGAATAAAACCTACAAAAATTTTGACGTGTCTTTATTTTTATAAATTTGCCTTCAAACCAAAAGTTGCAGTGTAATACGAAATAAGAGTAAGAGGTAAGAGGTGGTGGGCTTTCTGTTCTGGATAGACACTGTTCCCCGGACCTTAAATGTATGTCAGTGAAATGCACGCCCTTGTTTCTGCCCAAAAAGCTAAACGTCTTTATATCACTGCTGTTTACATATCAACGGATGCTAACAAGAACGGCCCTATCTCAACTACTGGACACCATTACCAATCACTAGCACGCCTACCCAAGTGGCACACACATCATTGCAGGAAATTTTAATCACACAAATCTCAAAACGTGTCCAACGGGAGAGGATTGGATTGGATAACTTTATTCATCCCGTAGTTGGGAAATTTCATTTGTCACAGTAGCAAGAGGGTGAGAATGCAGATACAGGAAAGGCATTTTAAACATAAATAGATAGGAAAAAAAACAAGCTACGCGACGGGTCGCAAAGGCCGCAGAACAACAGAGCAAAAAGCACAAGTACAAAGCTGTTAAGGCTGGATCCCCAACAATAAAATAATCTTCAAGCAGAGGAGGCACCAAGCATGTAATAGTTTTAAACTCCGTCGGCCTTCCGGAGTGGTGAATGGCAGGCTGCTTTCCGCGATCGACGCGGCTCGCTCGCTTCTTTATCTCTTGTTCGCCCCCACCCTTCCGAACAGGGGGGGAGCGGACCGACAGAGCCCACGTCAATCTGGTAGCTCTGCTTTGCCAAATACACATTCGAAAAGTGGACCGCGAGCACTTTTATTCAAGGTAGGCGGAGAACAACAAGAGGAGGTGCTATATACAAAGTGATGACAGGCCTTGACCAGTAGGTGTCACTAAAATTCTATTCTAGATGCTAATGTTAAGAATATAAAATAAGAATACAAGAGAAATACATTCCATATTCCACAAAAGCAAAGCAAAGTATATGGGATCATTAAGAATCATTAAATCAAATCATCAAGACAGAAAATCGGCAAAAATACAAAACGAGCAAGAGCGGACGGAGCTACCGCTACTGGCTGCCACTTGAGCGGCGCCATCTTGGTTGCAGTAGCAAAACCGTATACAGACTCAAGAAAAAGACGTTGTAGAGTTAAAACTCTGGGTCATGTTTACTCTAACATCAAGTGTGCATATGAGCCATACCATACTTTTGTTGTTGTCTTGACACTGTCAAGACGATTGCCAAATTCAATGGCGGCGACATCATCAGTCTCCTTCCGAGTGGCTCCAGTGTGTTGACGTCCTATCTTCATGTCAGCTTCATGGCCGTATCTACGACGTAAATCCAACATAATGCTGGTTCATTTTTTATTCCTTGGAGTCCGGGTGTCTTCGTCCACCCAATAATTTGCAGTTTCGCACCTCGGAAGATGTGAGCTTCGGGCGGTGAACAACAGCACGTGCGCGTGGGTGGCCAAGGAAATCAGCAGCGCTTCAGGGAGAAGAACGGTAGCTGCAATGTGCAGCATGGCAGGCTGGGCGGAGAGACCAGCTGCTATACCTCTGACCTCTTCAGCTCACGAGAATTTAATTTTATTTATTTGCAGCATACAGATCGCTACAACACGCTTGCATCTCCAGAGGAGAAGTGCGTTCACTCCGTGTCTCCATTTTAACTGCACGGCAGTGCCCATTAACATTAAAATGGTTCTTACCAGCTGAATTATGTACAAAAGAACATCACAGTGTAGATTCTTTTATTACGCAATTGCGTGTTACTCATTTAGCATATCAAGGAACGTCAATATTTAGGAGGCATTTTCAACAGCTACTCAAAAAATGGGCAAAATTCACTCGCAACAAAAGAGGAAATGGCAAGACGCAATGCATCTAGGCACTGTATATATATTTGGCGCGCCCATTCTTCCTCTATTGTAGATACCTTCTTCGGCGCTGAGAGATTAAGCGCTACCCTCACCTCTGTTATTTTTCACCGCTATTTTTCATCTGTCTTCCGGATGTGAGTTTCAGTAGTAGATTAAGACAACTTTTTTTAAGATATCGGTCAGGAAAAGAAAATTGCGATGTAGTGAATGAAGCCGCAAAATCTGAAGCCACGAAGTAAATTGGGATCACAGCACAGGACTGTCAGACCATAACCTCATCCTGTTCTCAAGAAAGCTTCCTAAAAAATAGATCCTCATGTGCTCAGAAAACCTTGTCAGAGGAAATGAGAGTACCAAAAAGTGAGATCCCAAATTTGACACAGGCACTAAACAATATCGATTGGGAAAATTATCTCTACCATAATCATGCTAATGACAGCTGCAATATTTTCATGACTATTATCCAAGACACCGTGTCTGCATTCACAAGAACATTTAAAGCAAAACCATAAAAAAAAGAATCCCTTCCTGTGGTTAAATGAAGATATACAGTAATTAATGAGCAAAACGAGACCATGCTCTCAAAATATCACCTAAAACCAAAAGGATTAATGACAGACATACTTCTCTGAGAAATCATTTTTTATAAACAATTAGTACAGCAAAAAGGAACGCAAAAGAGATCTGCAAAAATATTTAAAAACAGACAGGAAATACTTCAAAACACAGAGAAATAAAGGAACTACAGTTGAAGGAGAAAACAATCTGTGACCCAAGGGACATAGCTACAACTTTAATTGAGTATTTTATATACTTTGTTAAAGAACTGACACCAAAAATCCCTCGGGTAAGATATCACCCACCAAAACCACTGACCACCAATGAACCCGTTCTTAATCTGCACAGTCACAGGTTGAGAAAGTTATTCTAGTCACAAACGCTCCAAAGCAAAAGATGTGTTTAAGTGGTTGTAACATTTCTCAAATACCACAAAGAATCTCTTATACCACCATTAACCACTATTGTAAACAAATCCAAAAACGAAAGTCTCTTCCCTGATCCCTGGAAGTGCTCAGTCATAACACCGGTCCTTAAATCAGGGAACCCCGCAATAGCCAACAACTGCAGACCTATAAGCATCCTTCCGGCCGCCTGTACAGTCTTGGAAAAGGTAGCAGCGGAGCAAATTGTGGATCACATTAACAACAGTCCATACACCCTGAACAGGCTGCAATTTGGATTTAGAAAACTTCATTCTAGCGGTTTGCTTCTTGCTAGAAAACATAAAATCTAAACTTTCAAAAATTCTTCTTCGCTTACATTTCTCTTCTTCAGTGCTGAGTTCAGTGCCAATCATGCCTTCCGCTTGCGAGTTTAGTGTGAATTTTGACATTTTTATGACGATTTTTTATTTGGACACTTAATATGAAATAATGTGATTGAGTGAAGCTGCAAAATTGTGAAGGATGACAGTAACGATGAACACAAAGTGGAAAGTTTGTGAAATTTCTACAGCATTTCTTAGAATTTTGCTGCTGGAATGCTCGCTGCTTGCTCCTCGTCTGCTTTCTTGCTGAGTGTTACAGTAACTCTAGAGTTTGTTTAAAACCAGTGCGAATGAAAAGTGGTCAGCGAGGAAGACAATGACCAGTTGGTCGAGGGGCATAAAAACGAGCATTCCAGCAGCAAAAACCAAAGAAATGCTCGAGAAATTTCACTGAATTTCTGTCTTCGTAGAAAAAAAAACAGCTCCAGAAAAAGTGTTCACCAGTCGTGCGGTTTTTATGCCCCTCGACCAACTCGTCATTGTCCTCCTTGCCGACCGACCACTTCATTTCATTTGCACAGGTAATTTTCTTTGGAGGCATACAGAGGGAAACAGAAGCAGCTGCTTTATCCACACTTGGAAAAACTCAACAAAAAAACACAGTCAGAACTCTGTGACAACGAACAGCTGTCAAAAGTACAAGAGATAGAATCTTGAAACATGGATAGGGGTTGTTGTGAGACAGCCACTGAGAGCCCACTAAAGTGAGAATCAATGCATCCGTGACAATTTTCAAAATAAAATAATGGATAAGGAAATGCATTTACTTTTTGGGGGATTTCGTAACATGAACGTTTTTTGTATCATAATGGTGAGTTTTGGGAGAGAGTCTTGGTTTTGGCAACGAAAGTTAACTCCTAGGGCCAATGTTCGATTGTTGTGATATTAGACAGGTTTGACAAGTCTCCCGCCCCCAAGTCTGCGTTTTTCTAATTGTGCATAACGCCACCTAGTGGTAGCAAAAATAATTTTGTTTTACAGGACAGGCTCTTCAGTGCCATTTTTATTTACCCATAACATTGAAGTGGTATTACTTGACTGTAGTTCAATGTATGTTCACCAAACTTACTGTACTTTATTGTCCTGTAGGATCCTATAAGATTCTTTTGAGAAAACTTGACAGCGCTAACTCCGGGCGACAAAAAGCCTTTCTCTTTACGTTTTCTTGTCCAGTTCATGCAAGGTTTTTTTTCCATGTGATTTTCAGGCTACATGTTCACAAGACTTTGGTCATGCTGTATTTCGAAGCCCATGTCCACAGGGTGTTGCTTTTTGTCGTGTCAACCCGTTGTTCGTCAAAAAAACAGAAGTACAGTCGTACCTTTACTTACGAATGCCTCTAGGTATGAAATATTCAGGTTACGAAAGCCTTTTGATCCCAATATACGAAAACAAGACCCAAGTTACGAAACCCCCTGATGAATGTATTTTCTGTATCCGTTACTTTATTTTGAAATTGACCTGGTAACAATATTGTGTCCTGATTACTTCCGGTTGGAGCCTCTCAGAACAACAAATCATTTTTGACTGTCGTCAAGGAGATCTTTATTTAAAATTAATGGAGCGAATGAAATAAATAAGCGGTCCTTGTTATTCATCTAAAAACTGAAGACAAGAAAGTGGCATGCGGTTGACGGATGTTGCAAGGCACTACATCTGGCTGTAACACACGAGCATCGCGATACTATTGACGCGGAAGGAAGCATTAAAAGCTACGACTCTGTGGCATGGCCTTTCTGTACTGAACGGCAAGATGGAGAGACTTACTCTTTTGGAGTTATATTTAATGCTAAATTGTTTTGAATTAATAATAACAGGCCTGTTGGGGTTATTTGCAACAACTCCACAGAACCAACTATTGCCAAAAAATTGTCATTCTTTTAGGCAAGTCCAGCTCATTGCAGGTTGTTTTATTTCCCCTGATTTTCGATCAGTGTGGTCACTCGTAGTAGTTTTTGTTTTAGGTCTCCAGCCTCTTACACTTTAGAGTGTCTAAACTGACTTTCCCGGAACAGGGTGACAAATACTTTCCATTTGTACGAATGATCCTTCTAGCACAGGTAGCGGAGGATTTTTGCCTCTGCTTTTATAGACGGTTGCCACTTAAATCTGTTCAACAAGACCTTAGCAGAGGTGGCAAACTCTGTCGACCCCATTTCAGGAGTACACTTGTCCAATTTCCGGAGTTCTTCCGGAGTGAATGCTATTCATGTAATATCGATATAAAATGTAAAAAAAACAATAACGTAGGACAATTTAAATCAAACTATTATCATCATGTTTTTACATTAATTGAAATATTGTGTTTTTGCAAACTATTGAAAAAGTACAGCATAAGCAAAATAAGTATAAAAAGTGAACAAAGTATAATTTGTTGATCATTTATTGGCGAATTCAAATTTTCACAACATTAAACATAAGTTTTTCAGTTGGTGCCATACCTGCACTTGCATGTTGTGCAATGTGCAAATGTCGGGGTCCTGTTGGAGCCGGCTTCAATATGGGATATTTCGTTGAATACGTACCAATGAACTTCGGCGAGTGTCTGGTTTTTTATTAAAAGTTTCATCCAAATTGCCATCCATTTTACACTTATCCTAAGAATTACCAGTGCTGTGTACTAATACTTCCTTTAAGACAGTGGTTCTTAACCTTTTTGGAGCTACCGAACCCCACCAGTTTCATATTCGCATTCACCGAATCCCACAAGTTTTACATGCGCATTCACCGAACCATACTTTAGTGTAAAATAAAATATGATTTTTTTTCAAACTCAAGATACCCTATTTACTCGCATAGCATTAGCCGCACCCTTAAAATCTTTGAATTTTGCCATTTCTCGTGTATAAGCCGCCCCCTGATTCACAATTTTTTTTATTAGACAATCACAATTGCAGAGTTTATGTACAAGCACACTGATGCCCTTTTTCCCCCGTTTCACAGGCTACACTCTCTTTCACATGATAGGGACAAGTATATCAGTGTTTTAGAGCATCACCTTTAAGCAACTGTCGGGGTCACCTTGCCTTCATAATCCTTTAATCAATGTTTACTCACCAGAGATGTCTTCACTCTTTCAGTAAGTCATCAACCCTCTGCCTCCAGGTGCAGAGCCGAAGCCCAGTCTGAGAAATGGTCTGAGATTCCCGTGGCCACGGTCTTGCCTGGATGTCGACTCCGCCTCTGGAGATCCATCAGGTATATTGACCCCCAGCCTCGAAAAACCATTTAAATGTCAGGTTTGCCGTTAAACATCCATAAAAGCATGCAGAAAGAAAGAGGAAAGACACCCTTTTTGGATTTTCACTTGCAAGGAGGACGGACATTATAGACGCAATACTCCCGCAGCATTCTCCCTTTTCTTTTCTTTTATACATTTTTAATTTTTATTACATTTGGACGCATGGGTTACATGGATGTCCCAACTGTAAAAAGGTGGGGGATTACACAATTGGGAGGTCAGTGTATTCGAAACACGTCTCATCACAATAGTGAAAAATGAAGGCACTAGCACTCCAAGACGCCTTGGCACATCTTGTTTTAAATAAGGATAAACAAAACCTCCTTCATTGGTGACAGGAAATAAAATGATGGCAACTCTATCTAAAGCAAAAAGGTTTTCAAACTCAGTCAAAGCAAACTAGAGAAAAATAATCTTTCACTACGCATATATCCCAATAATAAATTTTAGTGTTTGATACAATGACTCACAAATTGTTGCCAGTATGTGATAACATTGTCAATTCTCTTCTTTTTCTCTATAGCCAACTAATCACTAATGTTTTATAAAACGCTTTATCCTCAGAAGGGCCGCGGAGGGTGCTGGAGCCTATCCCAGCTGACTTCGGGCACAAGGTAGGGGACACCCTGAATTGGTGGCCAGCGAATTGCAAGGCACAAGGAGATAGACAACCAACCATTCATGCTCACACTCATACCTAGGGGCAATTTAGTGTCCAACCAGCCGGACATGCATGGTTTTGGAATGTGGGAGGCAACCGGAAAACCTGGAGAAAACCCATGGAGGCCAGGGAGAAGAATGTGCAGACAATAAGTGTTTTTAAAAATCAATTCTGCGATATATCGCAATTTTACAATGCTAAATTCTTTTTGAGATTCAAAATCAGTCAAATGATCTTCACACGTTTTTGGGGCGCAAATAAATAATAACAATAATTATAACAATAACAACAATAACAACAACAACAACAATAATAATCATAAATAACAAGATGGCGGCGCCTAAGGCTGCCAAAGCAGACAACAGGGGGAAGATAGAAGGGCAACTTGACGACCCCCAAACGATGTAGCAGAGGATATGGAGCCTCACCAACTACAAGGGCTAAGCTGCCACTCCTGCGGACTCAAATACAGCACTGGCAGAGGACCTAAACAACTTATTTGCTCGCTTTGAGTCCCAAGCCCACCACCCAGTCACACCACATCAACCTTGAGTACATCCCACACAAAGCTCGGGAAGAAGCCCCACTCATTGTGGAGGTAGTGGATTTGAGACGTGTGCTCCGAGGTGTTAACCCCCAGAAGCCCACAGGACCGGATGGAATACCAGGCAAAGTACTTACAGCCTGTGCTGACCAACTAGCACCAGTCTTCACGGATATTTTCAACCTTTCACTGGAACAAGCCTCAGTTCCAGCCTGCCTGAAATCTGCCACCATCATCCCAGTACCCAAGAAGTCACCCGCTAACAATCTGGGCGACTACAGCCCAGTAGCTCTCACAGCAATCATCACTAAGTGCTTTGAAAAATTGGTATTGAAACACATCAAAGCATGTCTTCCCCTCATCCACGACCCACATCAGTTTGCATATCGGCCCAACCGATCGACCGAAGATGCAATAACCACCGCCCTCTAGGCTGCACTGAGCCACCTTGAGAAAAGAGGGACCTATGTCAGAATGCTTTTCATCGACTACAGCTCAGCCTTTAACACCTGGACTTCCCACGGGACGAGGATGCTGCGTCACCCCTGTATATTAATGGTGAACGAGTGGAGCAAATAGAATTTCACATTCTTAGGAATTCACATCTCTGCCGATCTCACTTGGTCAGCAAACACCACAACACTCATCAAGAAGGTGCAGCAGAGGCTACATTTCCTGAGAGTACTCAGGAAGGAGCAACTGAACACCAACCTGCTGGTGATCTTCTACCGGTCTGCCATTGAGAGCATGCTAACCTACACTGTGTCAGTGTGGGACTCAAGCTGCACAAAAGCCGACAAGAAAAGATGGCAGAAGGTGATCAACACAGTCCAAAAGATCATCAACTGCTCCTACCCACCCTGTCCAGATTCTACAAATACCAGTGCCTTAGAAGGGCAGAGAGCATTATAAAAGACAACACGCATCACGGCTTTCACCACTTCAACCGGGTGGCCTCTGAAAGGCGCTACAGAGCAATAACTGCCAAAACAAACAGACTCAAGGACAGTTTCTTCTGAAGAGCTGTCACCATACTCAACTTGAGTTCTGCACCTAGGATCTAATTGAGACTTACTTCTACTATTTAGTTATTATGTTCACCACGTATTTATCTATTACTATTTCAGGATTGTTTATTTATCATTACTATTTAGTGATTATTTATTTATCATTACTATTTAGTGATTATTTATTTATCATTACTATATACAGTGGGGCAAATAAGTATTTAGTCAACCACCAATTGTGCAACTTCTCCTAGTTGAAAATATTAGAGAGGCCTGTAATTGTCAACATGGGTAAGCCTCAACCATGAGAGAAAGAATGTGGGAAAAAAACAAAAAATCACATCGTTTGATTTTTATAGAATTTATTTCCCAATTAGAGGAAAATAAGTATTTGGTCACCTACAAACAATGATCTACAGAGAGCTGTGACCACAGTAACAAAGGCTACCATCATTAACACAATGCACCGCCAGGGACTCAAATCCTGCACTGCCAGACGTGTCTTCCTGCTGAAGCCAGTACACATCCAGGCCCGTCTGCGGTTCGCTAGAGAGCATTTGGATGATCCAGAAGAGGACTGGGAGAATATGTTATGGTCAGATGAAACCAAAATAGAACATTTTGGTAGAAACACAGGTTCCCGTGTTTGGAGGAGAAAGAATACTGAATTGCATCAGAAGAACACCACACCAACTGTGAAGCATGGGGGTGGAAACATCATGCTTTGCAGCTGGTTTTCTGCAAAGCGACCAGGATGACTGATCTGTGTAAAGGAAAGAATGAATGGGGCCATGTATCGAGAGATTTTGAGTGAAAATCTCCTTGGATCAGCAAGGACATTGAAGATGAGATGTGGCTGGGTCTTTCAGCATGACAATGATCCCAAACACAGCCAGGGCAACAAAGGAGTGGCTTCGTAAGAAGCATTTCAAGGTCCTGGAGTGGCCTAGCCAATCTCCAGATCTCAACCCCATAGAAGTTCTGTGGAGGGAGTTTAAAGGCCATGTTGACCAACGACAGCCCCAAAACATCACTGCTCTAGAGATCTGCATGGAGGAATGGACCAAAATACCAGCAAGTGTGTGAAAAGCTTGTGAAGAGTTACAGAAAACGTTTGGCCTCCGTTATTGCCAACAAAGGGTACATAACAAAGTATTGAGATGAACTTTTGGTATTGACCAAATACTTATTTTCCACCATGATTTGCAAATAAATTCTTTAAAAATCAAACAATGTGATTCTCTGTTTTTTTTCCTACATTCTGTCTGCCATATTTGAGGTTTACCCTTATTGACAATTCCAGGCCTCTAATCTTTTCAAGATGGATAACTTGCACAATTGGTGGTTGACTAAATACTTATTTGCCCCACTGTAGTGATTTTCTGTGTTTGCTTGTTTGTTGTTGCGTCCATAGACTCAGCGAGTGGTGGAACTAGGCCCAGAACGTCTCCAAAACCATGGAACTGGACTTCTGACGAAACAAGCCCGCTCCGCTCTGCCGACCTCACTTGGACGACTCATAAATTGATTATTTGGTGATTATTCATTGAGTTGTATTTGACTACTAATTTATTGATTATTTATTTGTCTGTCAGTTGTTACTTGTGCAGTGTGCTGAAAGTTTTAAATCTCATTATACTTCTATAATGACAATAAAAGCATTCAATTCACTACCCTTTCCATCCACTAGCTATAGCAACCAGCCCCCATCGCTTGTAATCTGCAGAGATAACTGCACAAAGGAGTGTGCTTACATTTAGTAACCGTGGCTCAAGAAACAACCACTCAAACCACCGCTGCCAAACCTCTACCTCTCCAACGTCAAATCTATTGTAAACAAGACGGATGAATTGAAATTAGAGCTCACTGCTAATCGCTACATTCACGATTGCTCCATGCTAATAATCACAGAGACATGGCTACACCCACAAATATCCGACGCTACCGTGCAGCTAGCAGGCCGCACGCTACACAGATCGGACAGGACGTGCGACTCAGGGGAAAAAAAAGAGGTGGTGGGCTTTTGATATATGCGAATGAAGGATGGTGTAATAATAGCACTGTACTGTATAGACACTACAGACGCTCCCCTACTTACGAATATTTGAGTTACGAACAACGGTACATACGAACATGTCTGCAAATTGCGTTTATGTCGAAAAATGTTTGTAAGTTCGATTTTGTATTGCGCGCCTTTTTCCGAGTAGTACTTCTTTCCGCCGCTAATACCGACGCCTGGCGCTGTGAGAGCTCAGCTCACCCAGCATCTAACTTCTTCTGCCCACTTCGTTGCAATGCGGAATTGCGTGAACGTATCTCCAGTGCGCAAAGAACCTTTTTCATTTATATAATTAAATATCTCGTGCATCCAATATTCAATATGGTTGGTGAAAAGCGAAAGGCTTCTATTGAGGGAGGTGCAAGGAAGAGGCAAGCCATTTCATTTGAAATGAGTGGCAATAATAACGAAGCTTGATGCGCGTTGCACGGGAATACAACTTGAATCGTTCGACCGTCAGTACCATTTATAAACATAAAGATCGAGCAGCAGGACCCAAATATTGAACGTTGCACAAAGTTTGCAAATCAATTGAATGATGCCATACAGTGCTACCGCATCATTTATGATGAAAAAAAGAAGAAAACTGCAATCGTTATTAGATAGCTTCTTTTGGCCAGTTTCTAGTAAATCTCTCTCTCTCTCTAATGTATGTATACAGTACTGTATGAATTCTCTCCATTTTATTAAATCTTTTTTTTTCAGTACAAACCAATGCGTGTTACTTATACAAGCCTTAAACATACAAATGCACTTATATAAACCTTCAATATACTTATATAGGCCTTAAATATAAATTATAATACAAAATATAGCACTGAGCAACTTACAAACAAATTCAACTTATGAACAATCGCTCGGAACCTAACTCGTTCGTAAGTAGGGGAGCGTCTGTATTCCCCAGACATAGAATTCATGTTGGTGAGATCCAGACCATTTTTCACTACCCAGAGAGATAGCCGTCGTTATCATCACTGCTGTCTAAATCTCACCGGCTTACTCTCAAATCAAAGGTGCATAAGGTCTCACACTTTGGACAGTCAGACCACGTTTCTTCTTTCTTGGCCCCCGCATACAGTCTCCTCAGCCGACAAACAGAGACACAAAGGCGAACCATTTATTATATGGCCTGAAAACACCCTCCCCCGATTCCAAGACTGGTTTGAACAGACACACAGGGAAACTCTCCACCATGAGGACCTGAGCACATTCACAGACACAGTACTGTCTTACATCAAGTACTGCATGACTAAGGTCACTGTGGAGAAGACCATCCCCGGTGTACCCAAACCGTAAACCGTGGATGACCAGCCAGGTCCGATCACTCCTCCGGGCCCATGATGCAGCCTTCAGATCCGGTGACAGGGGACTCTACAGCAGAGCTTGTGCCAACCTGAGGAGACTACAAGGGGAAGATAGAAGGGCAACTCGACTACCCCTGAACGATGTGACAGAGCATACCAATTACAAGGGCCGATCTGCGACTCCTGCAGACTCAGATGTGGCAATGGAAGAGGAGCTAAAAACCCTCACTGAGGTTCCCGGCCTTCCAATCCACTCAGATAGCTCTATTTCCAGATAAAAGCGATGGCCACCGCCAGCTGCCCACCATTTTTCTTCTTCGGAGCTGAGTTGAGTGACAGTCCCCTGTCTTCTGCCATTTTTGAGTGGCGAGTTTCAGAGTGAATTTTGACATTTTATGAACATTTTTGATTTGGAATACTTAATATAAAAAATGTGATGTACTGAAGACACGAAGTTTCAAAGGATGATAGTACAGTCATGGCCGCAGTACCAGTCAACCCTTGCACCTGCGAATGCATCAAGTCGCCTTTTTAAATTTTCCTGCTGGAAATATTTTCCTATTATCTCCTAACACCCCGCTGGCCTCCCATTTTTAATGGCTTTATGAATGCGCAAGGTTACCGCGCTGAGAACCCAGCCAGTAGTAAAGACTAATTAGTGAGTCAAGATATGACCCTCTTTGTCTCTCTGGCAGTGGTTTCTTTATTCTTGAGCCACTCCTCGTTTGTAACTCAGTTGTTTTTGTTTTTGTTTTTCTCAGTGTGCCTAAAATACTTTTAAGTTGTTGGTTAATTATTGTGGTGGGTATGCTATTATATTTCTCATTTGTTCACATTCATTCATTCATTCATTCATTCAATCATTTTCTGAACCACATATCCTTACAAGGGTCACGGGGGATGCTTGAGCCTATCCCAGCTGACTTTAGGCATGTGGCGGTTGACACCCTGAATTGGTGGCCAGCCAATTGGAGGGTACGAGGAGACGGACAACCATTCACACTCACACTCATAGCTAAGGGCAATTTACAACTAGCCTACCATGTATGTTTTAAGAATATGGGTGGAAACCGGAGTACCAGGAGAAAACCCATGCAGCCCTGGGAAGAACATGCAAACACCACACAGGAGAACCGACCTGGATTCGAATCCAGGACCCCAGAACTGTAAGGCCGACAGGCTAATCGCTCAGCCAGGCCGCCTATTTGTTCACATTTGCTGTTTGCATGTTGAGTTATTATTTTAATGCTGTTCTAGCCGCTCCAGGGTGGGAGAGCGAGAGCGAGCATACAAATTTCATCCAAAATTGTGTACTTTTGTCATTTTTAAAGGGTTCATAGTGACGAGTATTAAAGATGGTTGAACAAATGCTAATTCAATGTAAAATGAGGCTCAACGTAGGAAAAATACAAGTTATGAAACAAGTTCTGGAATTGATTAATTTCGTAAGTAGAGGTACCACTGTATTTCTTTCTAGAATGTAATCGGTTTGACAAGGACTGAAAGAGAAACCATATTTTTGTTGTTAGAGAGAACTGTGTAGCTGTCAACGAAAAGCCATTTTACTGGTTGACTAGAGTACATTTAAAACTGTCCAAAGCTTCTGCCCTAAAGAAATATTCTGGGAAGCAGATAAAAGACACATCAATAGTAGGTCATGCATGCCTTGACACCTAGATAATTTCTTTAAAATACATAATATCTCGATCATTTAGTCTCACGACTAACATAATTTGACTTAACGATTTGGGTTACGTGGACTTGAGGTAATCGACGTTTGTAAATTAAATACACATGGTTAGATGCTTGAATAGGTGACGACGCATTCAATAACCAAACATTTGACGCCTACAGAGACAAATTATTGGATAGGCAATTTAAATTAATACAGAAAATAATAGCAAGTAGAGAGAATGTCAACAGTAAACGTCAGTGTTGCGAGCTGCTAACTTGCTAACGTCAGCAAGCGAGGAGGTTAGCCACACAAGCTAACTTAATTCCAAGACATTTATCAAATCATCCCAAAAAAAACACCACAACAGATAACTGCTCTTCCAAGGGTTCGGTGAAGTGGCTAACGTCTTGTGTTTGCCACTATCTAGTAAAGATGATCTTTGTCTGCGCGTGAGTTAGCGGTACGTTGGCCTGAGCAGAGCAGCTGGCTGCCGCGGACCCGCTCGTCAGCCACCACTCCGACCGAGAAGAGTCCACTCAGGACAGCGGAGGGCCATCGGTCGGTCGAAGGACACCCACCATGGACAGCCATGGAAGCAAACGACATCTTGGCGCAAACCCCATTGCAGCCAATGGGCGAGTGCTTATATTTAAGTACAGCCTCCGAGGGGTCCATGTATTGCATGTTTGCCGAAAGGAGGATAAATAAATAAAAAAACACTCCTAAAAACAACGGCCATTCCGAAGCTGAACAAAAGAGTGGGTTTGTATTCTTAAGGGTAAAATGAAACTCCGGCGTTACGCAGGCTAAAGCAAAAGTTTGGCCACTGTGAAATCTTTGGGTTGGAGTGACATTCAGAAATGTGTGCACAAAATATCAAGTGTAAATCCGATAATTTAGTGATTTACCTTCAGCGGTTTGCCTCCACAGCTGCTTCCTGCTCTTTTCCTACCAACACTGGTGCTCGCCCCGCCCTCACTGCCAGCAACTGCGTCATTCCTGATCCGGCCAGTCGCGTCGTTCGGCACCGGATGCGCCTCCGCCAAGTGGACATACTCGGTGCTCTAGCACCCCCGCGACCCCTGTGAACATAAGCAGTAGAGAAGATGGATGGATACATATTAAGATTGATGCATTATTCATTCATTTTCTGAACCGCTTATCCTCACGAGGGTCGCAGGGGTGCTATAGCCTAACCATGGGAGAAACAACCATTCACGCTTGCACTCACACCTAGGGGCAATTAACAATGTTAGCCAGCTAGCCAAGCATGCATCAAATTAACGCCAAGCATACGTAACATTCGGCCATAAAAATGTTGTCAAAGCCATGTTTGCCCATTTGCAGAGTCATAAATGATGTGTTACGTGACATCAGTGGCGGGCCGTCAGGGCCTTCAAGGCCTTCTCTGCTGGCCTAAGAAATATCTGAATCATATCATATTTTGTCCATCAATACTTATTATTCCAAATGGTCTGTTAGCTTCCTTTCGTTGCTTTTCCCCCTGGTTGCACTGCTTCCAGATGTGTGTTTTCATATTGAAGCATTTAACCAATCACATTTCAGCCATTATTTGTTGCCAGATCAGATCTGCCTCAAAGCCTTCACAATCAGTTCTGCGGGCTCTGCCGCATTAAACTAGACTGTTGATTTTAACCAATCAGATTTCGAGTTGGCAACCCCACAATGCTTTTTCATACGCATTAGCATTTTGCTGGCTGGGATATGTCATTGCTTTCACCAACTATGGTTGGCTAGTAGGCGGGCCAAAGCCATAGTGAGGCTTTGGGATCGCAAACTCCACCCACAATGGCCGACAGAAGCAAAAACAAATGGATTCTGTTTGCTCACAAAGCTATTTTCCAGACGGACTTTTCCAGAAAAAAATGGACATCATTAAGAAAGGGCGGTCAACTCCGAAGCTAGCAAGCCTGTTACAGCCGGGAAAATGGTGTGTGCGGCACTTTCAGTGCGCTAACTTAGCTGCACAAGCAAATAGTATATTGTTGTGTTGATTTAAAGCCATTTTCAAAACGGACTATGCCGGAAATATGACAGGACAGGCTCGACTTTCATCATTAGCTTCGATGGCGATAGGAAAGAAGGAAGAACGAAAGGAGGATGGATATTGTGTACAGTTAAAAATAATTTTTGGTGAGAATAATATGGCTATATTCCTAAATAATATTTCAATTGTGGGCCCGGTTCTGATATCTGAAAAGCTCCAGTGTTTGTATTTAATCACTAAATGCTGCTAGGATGTGGATTTTACCCGTTTAATTTTTGCCGTTTCGCCATTGACGTCCATCGCTGTCTTTTCCCGAGGAAATCACCCCCCTGGCCTGGTTGTAATGTCTCAAAAGCTCCAGTATTTGTATTCAGTCAATAAATGCTGTTTTCGGCTGGATTTTACCACATTTTCGGGCAATGTTTGCCCGTACGCCATTGACGTTCATCGCTGTCTTTTCCCGGGAAAATCGCCCCCCCTGGCCTGGTTTAATGTGTGAAAAGCTCCAGTATTTGTATTTAATCATGAAATGCTTCTAGGAAGTGGATTTTACCCCATTTTTGTGCATTGATTTATTGATTATTTTTATGTGTCGCAGCTCCAGCTGCAGTAGAGGTTTTATAGCCATAAAATAGTTTTTGAGGGTTGGGTTGATACGTTGAAGGTGCTACGAGAAAATGCACCGACCGCCACTGCGTGACATGTTAAACATGTTCAGTTTCATATAATTTGATGACATTTTACATCAACACAAGACAACATCGTAAACCCGCATGAAAAACACCTCCTGGAGAACAGACTGTTTATCAAGGCAAATAATTGAGTTTCACTGTGCGTCAGTGCAGTTTCTTTGTTTTATTGTAGAGAAGGTGTAAGATAAAATGACAAAGTCGCTTGGCAATTGCTTGTTCATATTGTATCCGTTTTTGTAAGTATAGAAACATTGTTGTCACAAGAAACTTGCCCAGAGTTTGGTCCTTGTCATGGAGACTTGACACTGATTAATCGGACTTTGCCCAAAGTTTGGTCGTTATCATGGAGACTTGACACTGATTAATCAGACTTTGCCCAAGGTTTGGTCGTTGTCATGGAGACTTGACACTGATTAATCAGACTTCGCCCAAAGTTTGGTCATTGTCATAGAAACTATACTATACTCTGTTTGCCTATATAAAGACTGACCCACTGTTCATTCGGAGAGAGTTGCAAGGACAACAGACTGTGAGCGGTTCACAGCTGTTCAAGCTCTCTCCCCATCCTGCAGTCTGGTAATAAACCTATTTCCTATTACATTGATCTCACTCTTTCTTAACCTGCTCCTGAAGTTGTATTTCAGATCTACCAGAAGGGACAACTCTGGCCCGACCCAGCTAAAATAAAAGCAGTGGGAGAGTGTCCAACTTCCAAGTCATGCTACGACCTTCAAAGGTTTCTTGGCTTTGTAAATTTCTATAGGTTTATCCGCAACTACAGTATAAGGGCTGAACCAGGCTATAGTCTAGTAAGCGGCCGTTTATGTGGTCTGCAGTGCTGAACCAGGCTATAGTCTAGCAAGCGGCCGTTTATGTGGTCTGCAGTGCCTGAGGCCACGTTTGTTAAACTAAAACCTTGTTCACGCTGACCATGTTCTCCCTTTTGTGGTCAAGGTTGACATGTCGAGCCCTGGAGTAGGGGCTGTCCTGTCTCAGAGCTCCACAGTTGACCAAAGACTGCACCCCTGCGTGTTCTACTTCCGCCGCCTTAGCCTACGGCAGTGCTTCTCGGTGATTTTCTGTTGCGTCCCCCCCAAGAGAAGAATTTACGTTTGGCGCTCACCCAAAAGAAGAATTTACACTAGGCGCCCCCCAACCAAAAATAGTAGTTTTATATAGAATTCTAAGTAACTCCCTGAGCAAACTCTGACAGTGAGCACACTACTGCTATCCACCAAGTAAATGTGCAATGAGACTGTATTCTAAGCTCAACCAGGTATTGCTTTGCCCGCCCCACTATTTGAGAAGCACTCGCATAGGGGAAGCCATTTATGATGCCAGTAACCGAGAGCTGCTCGCCAGATGACATTTTACATCAACAAAGCATCGTAAACTTGCCCGCATGAAAAACACATCCTGGTAAACAAAACACGCTGACCATGTTTTCCCTTTTGTTATGATCGTCAACCCGATGAAAGATGATCCATGGTTGGAGTATTCTGTTATGATTGGCAAGCCGATGAAAGATGGATCCACACAACTCAGGAAAGAATGAATCGATATTTACAATAACTAGTATTTATTAAACAGAGGGAGCACGTAATAATGCAAGTATCAAAAGAAAAAAGCACGAACGAGTCAACAAATAGAGCTAAGAATCAAAAAGTACAACAAAAACAGCATGACCGAGTCGGCTGAGCAAATAAGGCTGTTGTGTTCAATTCTTCGCAAGGAAGATGTGAAGATCAGGACCACGGGTGTAGTAGACACACGCAGCGTAGGGCCGCCTCCAGCCCCTGTTCGGCTCTCTCTGTTGGCCCGTTAGATTGTGGGTAATAGATGATGAATGGCTCTAAGTAGCCCCAGGGCCTTGCAGAAAGCTTCCCAGACTCACGAGACAAACTGCGGCCCCTGTTCGACCCAAGGTCAGGTGGGAGGCCATGAGTCCGGAAAATGTAGATTACTAATAAGTCAGCGGTTTCCAGGGCCACTGATAACTTTGGAAGTGCGATGAAGTGAGCGGCTTCGGAAAAACTATCCACTGCCATCAAAATGGCAGTATGCCCCTTGGAGTGAGGAACGCCAGTGACAACGTCCAGCGTGATGTGAGCAAGGGATGGAGCAATCCCACTAGATCCCGATGCACAGACTTGCTCTGGGCGCAAACTGAACAGGCGGAAACATAATCTATAACATCCTTGCATAGGACTGGCCACCAAAATTGCTGAGACACCTGGAAGAGTGTGCGGGACACATCTGGGTGGCAGGCGAATTTGGACGAGTGGCCCCACTTCAGTACTCCAGTGCGTTGAGTCTCCAGGACGAATATTTTGCCAGTGGGGCAGGCACTATAACTCCTTCCAACGTCCATTGCACAAAGTCCTCAACTTACCCCCTCAGAGCACCTACAATCAGGTTTCCCGGGAGAATAGTCTCCTGAGAAGCCCCATCTTCAGCCAGCTCATGTAGCCTTGACAGGGCATCGAGCATAACATTCGGGGCGGAAGGTGATTGTGAAATTGAAGCGTGTTAGGCATGGCTGCCGTGGGTTAATGCACTAGGTGGCCCAAAAGTATACCAAGTTCTTGTGGTCTGTGAAAATCTGGAAAGGTGCCCCCGCCCCCTCCAACCAGTGCCTCCATTCCTGCAGCGCTTGCACGAGGACTAGCAGCTCCCGGTCACTGATGTCATAATTAGCCTCTGCTGGGCTGAGGCGGCGGGAGTAGAATGTGCAGGGGTGCAGCCTCTGGTCAACCGTGGACCTCTGGGACAGGACAGCTCCCACTCTGGAGCTCGACATGTCGAACTCGACCACAAACGGAAGATCAGTGTTAGCGTGAACAAGTACCGGAGCGGTCGTGAATGCGCGTTTAAATTCAACAAATGCAGCCTCGGCCACCGCAAACCATACAAATGGCCGCTTGCCATAGGTCAGCCTGGTAAGTGGCTCGGCCATCACCCTATAGTTGCGAATAAACCGCCTGTAGCAATTTGCAAAAACGAGGAATCTTTGCAGGTCTTACGCGACTTGGGAGTTGGCCACACCACCACTGCTCTGATCTTGGCTGGGTCAGGGTGGAGTTGGCCCCTCTCTATGCACATGCAGACATGTTCACGTAAATCCCGTGAACAAATTAAGAAAGGAAAGATGGCGGCGCGCACAGGTGCAGCGGCTCTTTGCACTCCAGTTTGGTGTTTTGTTTTCTCAGTCTTATCGTTATTTACAAACATCTGCGAGGCAAACTTTTTCCACAGTCACCAGGATTTAATTACTCTCGGTAGGAGATGCGATATATCCATCACAACAGATTACCAACGAACCTACAATATCCCCGAGGACATCTCGAGACCTCCGTGGATAGTCAACCCACTCAGAGTACGACGGAGGCGGCGAAGGGAAAGAAAGCAAAAGCGGGGATGCCGGGCGGGCCTAGCTGCTAGGCTAAGGAAACAACCGCACAGAGCACCGCTCGCTTCCGAGTATCTTCTAGACCAACGCCAGATCCATCACCCACAAAATGGATGATTTGGAACTTCAGCTTGCTACCAACAGCTTTGTCAGGAACTGCAACATTATTCTCATCACGGAAACGTGGCTACACCTGCAAATCCCGGATGCGACGCAGAGCAGTAACGCTGGAATTACTCTGCCCAAACGACACTACCCATGGTAATTGCAGCATCATGTCTCCTGATGTCCTACTTCCCTTAGAGAGCCGCATGGGGACTCACATCAAGTACTAAATTCATCGGGTAGCCTCGTCCTCTCTCCTTCGGCGTGAGAAACCTCGTGGGGAGTAAATACATGGTGGCGCAAGGGCAGTGCGTCACAGGCGGCCACCCGGTGGCCCGGCAGCCACAGTATAGGCACACGCCCGCCCTCTCCTCCTCTGTCCTGCCAATGAGAGATATCCACCGCCGAGTTGCAATGGGCTCCTCTCCCGTCGGAAACCACTCCGGTGCCGAGACAAACGGAGATACGCCAACGCCGTCAACCTCAGCAGCCGTTGCGCAGCTCCCTGACGGCTCCAGTGTTCCCTGGAGGTTTTCGCTCACGTTACCACTCACGCTCCTGTAGACAATTATCCAGCTGTTGGCAAAGGCAACCAGCTCCTACAGCCCAGCACAGTGTCGTGTAATCAAATCCGCAATCCGCAGCCAGAACTCGAACCTGAATTGGATAGTCAGCCATGGTCAGATTGCCTTGAACAAAATCCAGTGGGAAGCCACCTGCCTCCTTTCCCCTGAACAGGTGATTAAAACTTTGACGAACTGCTTTAAAAACCTCAAACGAGTTACGGGTGGCAATTTGAGCGTTGCTTACTGCCGTGGCCCAAGTGGACGCCCTACCATGAAGGACAGTCATAACATAATGCAACATGAACGAGATCACTAGCAATGTGTCTGTTGGTTAAACATCAAAGAAAACTGGTGTAAGAACTGTGCAAATACTGGGTTCGTCCTTGTAACAGCAGGGGTGCGGCCAGGTCAGCTCCCGGAAAAACACCTGCGTACCCAAAAGAGCTGTAGAGGGCTGGTCGGTGCCACAGGGGAGATAGTCAGCCCTACTGATTGAGTAGGTGATGCCAATCCATCAACCTTTGTTGATAACGCACCTATTGCATCTATCAATTCGCGCAACAATTCCTCATGCCGGCTGATCATGTGACCATGACTAGTGAGGGCGTTATGGATGCCTTCCAGAGTTGTGAGATCCATGGTTGGAGTATTCTGTTATGATTGGCAAGCCGATGAAAGATGGATCCACACAACTCAGGAAAGAATGAATCGATATTTACAATAACTAGTATTTATTAAACAAAGGGAGCATGTGGTAGATCCGGCTCGAAGGACCAAAATGATAGAATAATGATTAAAACCTTTTAAATCATTATTAGTAATATTTTATCAAAACTGGAAGACATCTTTCAACATAACTGGTTACAACTTGCAAGGAGGTACACTTGTGACGTCGTCTAGTCCACAAGGCATTCTACCTGGGCAGTAACTGAATCATTGTATTTAATCGCGACAACGGAGAACATCGTTATGTAATCAAAACAATTGTCTTAGACAGTAGAATAACACCCTAGACGGTTAGAAAAACAACTATGTAAGAATTGCAGAAGTAAGCATAAAAGTTGAACAAGGCAAAACAACGGTGTAAGGAATTGCATAATATTTTCATTATAAGGTAAACAAAGCAGTCTGAATTGCAGAAGTAAGCATAAAAGTTTGAACCGACACCCAAACAACGGTGTAAGGAATTGCATAATATTTTCATTATAAGGTAAACAAAGCATTCTAAGGTAAACCAAGCAGCATTATAAGGTAAACAAAGCAGCCGTATTTTCAAACAATAATGCGATTATCGCCATCTGCTGCCAGAGTCCCGTCCAAACACAGGTTGTGTTTTGCCGAAAAGCGCACAGTCCTGAAAACAATGTGTCCTCGAGCTGTGGGGCCTTGAGTGACGATGGGGGGGAAAGTGTCCGTGGTCAGAAGTAAATCATGAATTAATTTATAGCCTTATTACTTATTAAAAATGCTTACAACACATATAGAAACATTCCATAATAAATCCAACATTTCCCTCCTTTTTATTATATGTTTGTTATTCATTTTATGGCAAATCCAAGATGAGAGGGATATCTCCGTTGGCTGCTTTAATTTTACCCGCTTATGCTCTACTCGTTCGGCAGGTCTGAAAAGCAGAAAACAAAATCATTTTTGCCCAATTCATCCTCAGAATTACCATGCTCCTGGAATTCACTGCTCCCCTCAGTACGTTTCATCAGTAGAGGATATAATTCATGCAATTTAGAATTTGTAGGGGCAATCGCAGTGGTTATAAGTCGGCTTATCAAAGATCTTAAGCAGGAATAACACAACACCCACATAATGTCAAAATCATAGCAAAAAGGGCTACGGAAAATGCAACAGATTGGGCCAAATCCTTATACTTCCCGAAGGACTTATGCCACCAGTTTGCCCAGGCGGATGCTTCTACTCCAGAATGCTTCTTCATATTGCGGTTGAGGGTCTGCAGGCCATCAATGGTGCTGGTGAGGGACCCCCCGGGTGACGTGTTGTTCGGTATGTAAGTGCAACACTCATCTCCAAACATTGCGCACACGCCCCCTTGCTCCGCGAGCAGCATATCAACTGCTATGCGATCCTGGAATGCCATCAGACTAGTGGCTGCCAGCTGTTTCTTTATTGCCACAAATCCCTGTTCAGTATAATTTCCAAGTTTTTGGACATTGTAATGCAGGTCATTTATCTTAGGTCGCTGGTTCAAATCCGGCTCGAAGGACCAAAATGATAGAATAATGATTAAAACCTTTTAAATCATTATTAGTAATATTTAATCAAAACTAGAAGACATCTTTCAACATAACTGGTTCCAACTTGCAAGGAGGTACACTTGTGACGTCGTCTAGTCCACAAGGCATTCTACCTGGGCAGTAACTGAATCATTGTATTTAATCGCGACAACGGAGAACATCGTTATGTAATCAAAACAATTGTCTTAGACAGTAGAATAACACCCTAGACCAGGGGTGGGCAAACTATTCCACAAAGGGCCGCAGTGGGTGCGGGTTTTCATTTCAACCCATTGAGAGGGCACCTTTTCACCAATCCGGTGTCCTACAAGTGCAATCAGTGGATTGCAGTCAGGTGCTTCTTGTTTTCTACAGGAATCTCATTGGTTAAACTGTCTGTGCTATATCGGTTGGAACAAAAACCTGCACCCACACCGGCCCTCGAGGACCGGTTTGCCCATGCCTGCCCTAGACGGTTAGAAAAACAACTGTGTAAGAATTGCAGAAGTAAGCATAAAAGTTGAACAAGGCAAAACAACGGTGTAAGGAATTGCATAATATTTTCATTATAAGGTAAACAAAGCAGTCTGAATTGCAGAAGTAAGCATAAAAGTTTGAACCGACACCCAAACAACGGTGTAAGGAATTGCATAATATTTTCATTATAAGGTAAACAATGCAGTCTGAATTGCAGAAGTAAGCATAAAAGTTTGAACCGACACCCAAACAACGATGTAAGGAATTGCATAATATTTTCATTATAAGGTAAACAAAGCATTCTAAGGTAAACCAAGCAGCATTATAAGGTAAACAAAGCATTCTAAGGTAAACCAAGCAGCATTATAAGGTAAACAAAGCAGCCGTATTTTCAAACAATAATGCGATTACCGCCATCTGCTGCCAGAGTCCCGTCCAAACACAGGTTGTGTTTTGCCGAAAAGCGCACAGTCCTGAAAACAATGTGTCCTCGAGCTGTGGGGCCTTGAGCGACGATGGGGGAAAAAAGTGTCCGTGGTCAGAAGTAAATCATGAATTAATTTATAGCCTTATTAATTATTAAAAATGCTTACAACACATATAGAAACATTCCATAATAAATCCAACACATGCAAGCACACGACTATCAAAAGAAAACAAAGGCATGACCGAGTCGGCGAATAGAGCCAAGGATCAAAAAGTACAACAAAAACAGCACGACCAAGTTAGCGAATAAAACTAAGGTAAGCAAGGGTAAGGCACGCAATACTCATAAAGTCTCCTGCTTGTGGCAGGTGTTTGTAAATGCCGACTGCACTAATCTGCCGCAGGTGTGTTGCACCTCCATGCCTTTCTTGTCTTACTTAGCTGCTGAAAAGGAGCGAGTTAATGTAGGCTACAGAACATGACAGGAGTCCTGTCCCAGAGCTTCACAGTCGACACGAGACTGCACCCCTATGCCCTCTACTCCCACCCTTAGCCCAGGGCAGGGCTGGCAAACAAGTTAGACAAAAAGAGCCAAAATTTGAAACTGTGAGAGTCAAAGGGCCACAACTTGTGCCGGAAGCAGATAAAAAAATTCTAATCAGCCCAATCGTTTTTTAAATATAATTTATTATTTGTTTTATTGGGCCTTGAGAAATTTGAGTGTGTTTTAAGAGAGAATAAAAATAAGAGAAACATGAATCGAGGCAAAGAGCCTCAGTATATACAAAAAGAGCCACATTCATTTGGGCCGGGAGCCGTATGCAGCTCAAGAGCTGTGTTCGCCACCCCTGGCCGAGGGGAAGCTGTTGGAATAATGATTAATACCAGTAAATCATTATTAGTAATATTTAATTAAAATTGGAAGACATCTTTCACATATCTGGTTACAACTTGCAAGGAGGATACTCGTAACGCCGCTTCGTTCACAAGCATTCTGACGTGTATTATATTCTTCTCTGTATTTAGTCGCGACAAACTGAAAACATTTAATGTAATGTGATTAAAAACAATTGCCATTATTAGATCGAAACCAAAACACCTGCGTAAGAATTTGCAGTATAAGCATAATAATTTCTTTATAAGGTAAACTGCCGGCGTCCCAGACAAAACAATTTATGAGTCCTTTGTAGATCGAACTTGCATCTGGGTGTCTGGGTTGCGAGGTCGATCTCCCAGTAAACAGTCCTTGGAGGGTGAGGTGTTATGTCAACAATCTGGAGCCAGCAGGGTGACCTCGAGTTTGCCCCAGTCTCAAATTAAAGACACTCTTATACAAAAGTAATTAAAATGCATACATCTATAATATTATCATGAATTAATTTATAGCCTTATTACTTATTAAAAATGCTTACAAAACATATAGAAACATCCCATAATAAAGCCAACAATTATGAAGTTGGTAACTGAGAGCTGTTCTTCATAGCCCAAGGGCTAAAAGGAATGGACACACTTTTGTGCCCCCTTCCAGATTCTCACGGACCACAAAAACTTGGAATACCTTCTGGCTGCCAAGCTCCTTAACTCACGCCAGGCCTGTTGGGCGTTGTTCCTGACCCGCTTCAATTTCAGAATTTCCTATCGCCCGGCCACAAGGAACGAAAAGCCTGGCGCCCTTTCGAGGCTAAATGAACCAGTGGAGGATGGGCCCTCTGAGGAGCCCAGGGAACCTGATCATGGGTGCACTGTGGTGGGAGGTTGAGCGCCTTGTGCAAAGGGCATTACAAGGATTTTATGGTGCCTAGAGGCTGCCCCGCTGCCGGAGTGTTGAAATGGGGCCACTGATCCACGTTTGCCTGCCACCCAGGGGTGTCCTGCACATCCCTCCTGGTGTCTCAGAAGTTTTGGTTGCCAGGCATGCGCAATGATGTCTCGGCCTATGCAGTCTGTACCCTTGGTTAGGGTTAGGTGAATAGACCTCCGGCGGAATTGCTTGCCTGTCTTGTCCCACCCGTAGTCCCATGTCGCGCTAGATTATCTTCCTCACGCCATGGCATATAGTACTGTCATTTTAACCGTGGTGGATCGCTTCTCCAAGATGGCTCATTCCATTGCACTCCTGAAGTTTCTGTCTGCCCTGGAAACCATGCCGTGGTAGCTGGCTCTCAGGACAAGGTGGCCGGCTCTCAGGACAAGGCGGCCGGCTCTCAGGCGAAGGTGGCTGGCTCTCAGGACAAGGTGGCCAGCTCTCAGGACAAGGCGGCCCTCCGAGCGTCCAGGATGGGGCGGCCGGCGGCCCTCCGAGCGTACAGGATGGGGCGGCCGGTGGCCTCTCACTTGTTCAGGTAAGGCGGCCGACAATCCTTCTATTATTCTGGAGTCCATTCACGGCAGGGTGCTCGGCCATCTCCTCACAGGCCGGACCGGGAGATCGCCGGACTGGCCAGGCTGACGGCTCCTCACGGGCCGGTCCGGACAACCGCCGGACCGGCCGGCCCAACTCCACCTCGCGGACCGGTCCAGAAGACTGCTGGATCGGCCAGCCCGATCCCTCTTCACAGGCCGGTCTGGATGACCGCCGGACTGGCCAGCCCGACACCTCTTCACAAGCCGGTCTGGATGACCGCCGGACTGGCCAGCCCGACGCCTCTTCATGGGCCGGTCTGGACGACCGCCACACCGGCCAGGCCCTACCCTTCTTCACGGGCTGGACCGGACAACAGCCACCTGGGTTTTTTTTGTTAGGGACATTTGGTTTTGGGTCGTCTGGGATTCGTCCCTTAAGGGTGGGGTACTGGTAGGTTTGCTTTGTTTTTTATGCTTTTTCCCCCGTGTGTCCTGTCCGAGTGATTGCTCATTGTGTTCACCTCCCGTTTCACCACCCCTGGTGTATCCCCTGCTTGCTCCCGCTTGTGTTACCCAGGTGTTCCTAATTCTCTCGTCAACCCATGTCAGTCTATTTATAACTCCACATGATTGTTTTGTCATTGTCGGATCGTCTGCCTTGTTTCCACGTTCCATGTTCCAAGTTCCTCGCTTCCCCGTGTTTCCCACATCAGGTTTGATTTTGTTATTTGACACAAAGTCTTTGTTATTTTCTATGACTCCTGCCTAAGTTAATAAAGTTTCGTGAGAGCAGCTAACTATGGGCACCAAGCGGGGGACACCCTGAATTGGTGCCCAGCCAACCACAAGGCACAAGCAGGTGTACATCCATTCAAGCTCACGCTCAGACCTAACGGCAATTTAGAGTGTTCAACAGGGCTAGGAAAAAAATATTTTTGAGCCAAAAATTAATATTTCTTGCCCAGTAAATTGATTTTAATTTTTGAGCGCAGAACAAAATTAAAAATATTTTTCCCAGCCAAAAGCAATAATTGGACTGGCTTTGTTTACCCAGATTGCCCCCTGGGTGTCAGAAAGCAATTATTCTTCCTTGAACAAATTTGAAAAGCTCATTATTATATTGACCCGACTTTGTATTCATAAAGCCATGACAGACCTTGCATACAGATTTAGTATTTCTAGATTGACAGTGTCCAAGACAGTCAGAGAGACACTTAAAATTTACCTTCTGCATTGATGCCTTCAATTGGATGGCTATCCGCCAAGAGCTGCAGGAAAGTACAGTAATACCTTGAGATACGAGCTTAATGCGTTCCAGGATCGAGCTCCTATGTCAATTTACTCGTATCTCAAATCAATTTTCCCAATGAACTAAATACAAATTAATCAATTCCCACCCTCTGAAAAACACCCAAAACTGGATATTACATTGGAAAAACATCTTTTAATTTGTTCTAATTCAAAGTAACAAATATCTATCTAGACGTTATGATCTTCATTACTAAAATGTGACATTATTCAGTACAGACAAACGGTAGCGTCTTAACGCGGATGAGAGCGAGAGAAGGAGAGAAAGAAAGAGAGAGAGACAAAGAGAGAGAGAGAGAGAGAGAGAGAGGACAGGAGAGAGACTTCACGGCAACGCGGTCGTAACATAACATTTAACTTAAATGAACTTAGATTACTATACACACTTAAAAATAAGTTTGAATCTTACGTTAAACTAGATTTAAACCTTCTTGTGCAATGGCACTGTCAGGTGGCAGCCGGTGGCAGTAGCTCTTTTTTTTTTTGTCTAATGACATGACTACAAAGTCGATCATCGAACTGCGGCCTAGGGTGTCCTGGTGCCAAGTGCACATATGGACACCCTTATGCTTGAACATGGTGTTCATTATTGTCAATCCACGACGAGCGCAGAAATCCAATAATAGAACACCATTCGGGTTCCGATCGGGGGGGGGCGTTCTTCCCAATCACTCCCCTCCAGGTCTCATGTGTCATTGCCCACGCGAGCATTGAAGTCCCCCAGCAGAACGAGGGAGTCCCCCGAAGGAGCACTCTCCAGCACTCCCTCAAAGGACTCCAAAAAGGGTGGGAACTCTGACTATTTTTTTGGTGCATACGCACAAACAACAGTCATAACTGCCAAGACAAACAGACTCAAGGACAGTTTCTTCCCAAGAGATGTAACCATACTCAACTTGAGTTCTGCACTAGGTCCTTATCAAGACTTATTACAACGACTTATATTTCTTATGTTGACCACTTATTTATCTATTTCGTGATTATTTATTTATTATTACAACAAATTGATTTTCAATGTGTTTGCTTATTTGTTGTTGTGTCCATAGACTCAGCAAGTGGTGCAACTAGGTGCTGAAATTCTCCAGAACCGTGGAAGTCATCCTGGACTTCAGACGGAACAAGCCTGCTCCGCTTTGCTGACCTCACTTGGACTATTTATTTCTTATTTAGTGATTATTTATCTCTTCTATATATTGATTTTCTGTGTCTGCTTGTTTGTTGTTGCGTCCAGAGACTCAGCGAGTGGTGCGACTTGGCGCTGAACGTCTACAAAAACCATGGAACTCATCCTGGACTTCAGGCGGAAAAAGCTCGCTTCACTCTCCTTACCTCACTTGGACTACTTATTTATTCATTTCTTATTTATGGATTATTTATTATCAATTTAGTCATGGGCTGTCAAGGATTGACCAGAGCCAACTCCCCGTAAAGTTCAAGATCTGGTGCTACCAGTTCAAACTCTACAGAAGGGTAATGTGGCCCTTGAAAATGAGCAAGATCACCTCATCCACTGTGAGCAAGATTAATGGAAAAGCCAATTCATTCATCAGGAAGCGGTTAGGTCTGCCTTTCCGAAACGGGCGTCTTTGGAAGGAAGGCACTGCACCTGCCACTGCAGTCTACCAGTCTGGGCTATATGCAAGAGAAGTCTAGGCTGGTTCTCGAGCTAAGAGAGTCCACTGACCAGTCAGTAAGGAACGCCAACATCACGGTTCCTACTTGCCGGAGGTGGAACGCCCAGGCCGAGGTTAACCAGGCCATCAATGGAGAAGCACCGTGATTCTTGTCCAGAGCTCACCGTAAGAAGAGGAAGGAGATGGTGGTGATGGAGGTGACAATGATGGGGTAAGAGCGGTACAAGATAAAGGCCATGTCGCAGGGCCGACAAGGAAGCTGGACAACCTGGGAGGGAGTTGTCAACCGAAACATCAGTTAGTCTGACCTGTGGGCGATCCTGCAGGCAAGGATCAGCTTCCTCATTCGCGCAACCTACAACACGCTTCCCTGTCCTCGTAACCTCCACCAATGGTTCGGGAAGGAGGTATGCTGCGCACTTTGCAACGCTCCCAACGCTAGCCTCCAGCACATCTTGTCAGGCTGCAAGACTGCACTTTCTAAGGGGCGCCCTGATCAGGTCCTGAAGAAACTAGCTGAAGTGCTGGAGAGATGCCGACAGAGAAGAGAAGCAAGAAGGCCAAATACTTGGAGCTCAGTGCCAGGAAATTGGCTGGAAGTGCACTATCTACCCAGTCGAGGTTGGCTGCCGAGGCTACGTTGGGCTGTGGGCTCCTGAGGGACGCAGGGGTGTCTGGAGGCAGCCTGATGAAGGCCACAAAAGAGCTGGCAGAGGAGGCAGAGAAAGGCAGCTTTTGGCTCTGGCTTAGGAGGAAAGACAGGAGCTGGGGAAACAACAGCTAACCCCAATCGCAGACGGACAACCATGCACACACACCCATACCTAGGGGCAATTTGGTACTCGGACTTTTGGTCGCCGGACTTTTGGTCGCCGGACTTTTGGTCGCCGGACTTTTGGTCGCTGGACGTTTGGTCACCCGGAAGGTTATTGATAATTACCATTTAAAATTGTTGCTCAAATTCCTTAAATACAAACTGCGAATTATTATGTTGTCATACTTAATGCCCTATTAATTATTAGGGTAAAGAAAAGCTCCAAATTTCCCGTACTTTTCTTGTGTTTTGTTGGAGAACTTGTTAAGACCCTGACTGACGTCCTTTCCTAAGGGGACAACCCATGTACATACACACTCTTATATACTCACACGTCCGCTCAGTGAAACTGCTCAGGGCCATGCTTGGCTTTGATTGATGCGTAGACCGTGTTGTTTTACCTTGTTTGGTCGCCGGACGATTGGTCGCGGACGTTTCGTCGCGGACGTTTTGTCGCCGGACGTTTGGGTCCGGGCAACCAAACGTCCGGCGACCAAACATCCGGCGACCAAAAGTCCGGCAACCAAACATACGGTCACGGGGCAATTTAGAGTGTCCAATCAGTCTACCATGCATGTTTTTGGAATGTGGGAGGAAACCCACGCAGGAAACATGCAGACTCCTCACAGATGGACATGATGATTTGAACCCAGGACCCCAGAGCTTTGAGGCCGACGTTCTAATCTCATTACTATACTTGTATAATGACAATAAAAGCATCAAATTCTATTCAATTTAATTCAATTTCTGAGATACTGTATGAATCAAAAGCACATTATTAAGGTCAATATCATAAGGCAATTAAAATGCCTGTCTTTGTTAATGCAAAATATCAAATTATTCAATTTGAAAAAATAAATAAGTCTATCATGATGAGAATTTGATGCTTTTTAAGGACAGAAATTAAAATTTTCTTACCAGAAGTTTAAGATGTTGTGGCGGCCAAATTGCTTCTAATGTCGAAATATCTCGATTTTTTTCGATGGTTCATATTACTGCAATAGTGTTCATAATACTGGCACAAGAAATAAAACGAAAAAATCACAACTGTACAATCATTTCCTTTCAAAAGGGAAGTAACATAAGCACAACCAGGAAGTGTGTCCGTAGTGGTATAGTGTTCACCATGTCTCTGGCTGCAATAATACCATGAGATACTCATTATGCAGGTATTAAGACTGATATTTTAATGATCAACCGCAAAACCTTCGATCAGCCTTAACAACTATTGGAATGTGCTGACATGGTAAACGCTACGAACACATCTAACAAGGCTACTCACGTCTGGCCAGTCAGAGCCCGTTTAACTAGGTAAGACGGTGGCGCCCTAGGTAAGATGGCGACGCCCTGAGCGAGCATTGACACAAGCGAGTTTTCTCATGTTTTATGCAAGATACATTTTTTTTCTTGAAGTTCATTCAGAGACATCAAAATAAATTTTGTTTAGCGTTTTATCTGTTCATCTTTTCTCTAGTTTGAAATAAATGACCGCATCCGCCACATTATCTTGCGTTATGGCGTTTTGTCTTTGGCACCTTGCAGTTTCGTGCATGTCGTCTTTTTATGCGCATATAAGCCGTACCCTCAATTCAGTCATTATTTTTTAACTGAAAAATGCTGCTTATATGCGAGTAAATAAGTAGTTCAAGTGAGTAGACAGCAGAGCCGAGCAACCTTGTTCCATCTGAGGTCCAGAATGAGTTCCATGGTTTTGGAGACGTTCAGCGCCAAGTTGTTGAGAGCACCACTCCCTGAATTTATGGACTCAACAACAAACAAACAAACAAACACATAGATAATCAATATATAGAAATGATAAATAAATAATCAACACATAGTAATGATAAATAAATAATCAACACAGTAATAATAAATAAATAATCAACCAGTGGCGGGCCGTCAGGGCCTTCAAGGCCTTCTCTGCTGGCCTAAGAAATATCTGAATCATATTATATTTTGTCCATCAATACGTACTTATTATTCCAAATGGTCTGTTAGCTTCCTTTCATTGCTTTTCCCCCTGGTTGCACTGCTTCCAGATGTGTGTTTTCATATTGAAGCATTTAACCAATCACATTTCAGCCATTATTTGTTGCCAGATCAGATCTGCCTCAAAGCCTGCACAATCAGTTCTTGCGGGCTCTGCTGCATTAAACTAGACTGTTGCTTTTAACCAATCAGATTTCGAGTTGGCAACCCCACAATGATTTTTCAGAGGCGTTAGCATTTTGCTGGCTGGCACATGCCATTGCTTTCACAAACTATGATTGGCTAGTAGGCGGGCCAAAGCAGTACCGAGGCAGCCGAGATCGCAAACTCCACCCACTATGGCCGACAGAAGCAAAAACAAATAGATTCTGTTTGCTCACAAAGCTATTTTCTAGACGGACTTTTTCAGGAAAAAAATGGACATCATTAAGAAAGGGCGGTCAACTCCGAAGCTAGCAAGCCTGTTACAGCCGGGAAAATGGTTTGTGGGGCACTTTCAGCGCGCTAACTTAGCTCCACAAGCAAATAGTATATTGTTGTGTTGATTTAATGCAATTTTCAAAACGGACTATGCCGGAAATATGACAGGACAGGCTCGACTTTCATCATTAGCTTCGATGGCGATAGGAAAGAAGGAAGAAAGAAAGGAGGATGGATATTGTGTAAAAAGGATTTTTGGTGAGTAAAATTACAAATATGGCTATATTCCTAAATAATATTTCAATTGTGGGCCAAGTTCTGATATCTGAAAAGCTCCAGTGTTTGTATTTAAGCTCCAGTGTTTGTATTTAATCACAAAATGCTGCTAGGAAGTGGATTTTACACCAGTTTAATTTTGGGCGTTTCACCATTGACTTCCATCGCTGTCTTTTCCCGGGAAAAATCACCCCCCTGGCCTGGTTGTAATGTCTCAAAAGCTCCAGTATTTGTATTCAATCAATAAATGATGCTGGGAAGTGGATTTTACCTAATTTTTGTATTTTAGTGCATTTTTTGTCATTTCACGTATGGACGTATTTGTATTTAATCAATAAATGCTGTTTTTGGCTGGATTTTACCCCATTTTCGTTTGCCCGTACGCCATTGACGTTCATCGGTGTCTTTTCCCGGGAAAATCACCCCCTGGCCTGGTTTTAATGTCTGAAAAGCTCCAGTATTTGTATTTTATCATGAAATGCTGCTAGGAAGTGGATTTTACCCCATTTTTGTGCATTAATTTATTGATTATTTTTTATGTGTCGCAGCTGTAGCTGCAGTAGAGGTTTTATAGCCATAAAATAGTTTTTGAGGGTTGGATTGATACGTTGAAGGCGCTACCAGAAAATGCACCGCCTGCCACTGTAATCAACACATAGTAATGATAAATAAATAATCAACACAGTAATAATAAATAAATAATCAACACATAGTAATGATAAATAAATAATCAACACATAGTAATAATAAATAAATAATCAACACATAGTAATGATGAATAAATAATCAACACATAGTAATAGATAAATAAGTGGTCAACATAATAAATAAGTAGTATAAGTAGTGGTAATCTCTTGATTGTGTCCTAAGTGCAGAACTCGAGTTGAGTATGGTGACAGCCCTTGGGAAGACTCTGCCCTTGAGACTGTTGGTCTTGGTTGTTATGGCTCTGAAGCGCCTTCCAGGGGGCAGCAAGTTGAAATGGTGGAAGCCGGGATGCGTATTGTCTTTTATGATGCTCTCTGCCCTTCTAAGGCACCGGGATTTGTAGATGCTAGACAGGGTAGGTAGGGGGCAGTCAGGGGTCGGCAATAAATAATTGGTAGAAAATTATTGCAGTATATTTCCATGAATATATTTTCAATTGGGCTTTCACGATGTAAATATATTTATGTTTATGCTAAAAAAAATATCAATTATTGGTCGCCGAACCAAAATTATTTCCAATAATTTTCCTCGGCCACTTTGCGTAGCATGCGAGATATTCGCAAATGCATGCACGCAAAAAAACACGCCTGCATGCACATTGCTCGCCTTTCTCCATGCATTCAAGGTCAAATGCTGTGGGCCCTGTACACAGACAATTTGTCATCTAGAGAGTCTGAGATGTCCTTCGGCCAAAGAGACGTCGTCTTGGCATGCAGAAGCCCAGTGGCACCCAGTTTATGGACACATCGTTCATATTGCCCACTTCCAATATTATTGAACATTTTTTTCAGTACGGCTTTGATTGTTTTTGACGACCACAGACACAGGATATACGCTGAGCATTTGGAAATGCAACTTTTTTGCTCACTAACCAACGTTTTTTGGATTGTGAGTTCGTCTTTCGTATCATATCATCCAATGCTCCTTCGGAAGGATATTTTGATTAATTCCTTACAGTGGGGTACCGAGGAATTTTGTGCCCCGGAGCAAGTTCTAGATGGTGCGTCCCCTCAATGTCAGAACTCAATTATAAAGGTAGCCAAATGTGATCAATTTCCTTGCAACTTAGCGAGTAACACACCAATTTTCTTTTGTAAATTTGCAAAATATTAAAAACTGGATTCAGAAAAATATTGCAATAATTTTCAATTATTGTTTTGTACGGCGCAAATTTAAATATATTTATTTTCTGCAGCCTAAATTTAAATATTTTTATTTTTCGTGACAAATATACAGTTGTGGTCAAAAGTTTACATACACTTGTGAAGAACATAATGTCATGGCCTTCTTGAATATCCAGTTATTTCTACAACTCAGATTTTTCTCTGATAGAGTGATTGGAACAGATACTACTACAAAAATAATTCATGAAGTTTGGTTATTTTATGACATTATTATGGGTGAACAGAAAAAAAGTGATCAAATCTGCTGGGTCAAAAATATACATACAGCAGCGCTAATATTTGTTATGTCCCTTGGCCATTTTCACTTCAATTAGGTGCTTTTGGTAGCCATCCACAAGCTTCTGTCAAGCTTCTGGTTGAATTTTTGACCACTCCTCTTGATAGAATTGGTGCAGTTCAGTTAAATTTGATGGCTTTCTGACATGGACTTGTTTCTTCAGCATTGTCCACAAGTTCTCAATGGGGTTTATCAGGACTTTGGGAAGGCCATTCGAAAACCTTAATTCTAGCCTGATTTAGCCATTCCATTACTACTTTTGACGTGTGTTTGGGGTCATTGTCCTGTTGGAACACCCAACTGCGCCCAAGACCCAATCTTCGGACTGATGACTTTAGGTTATCTTGAAGAATTTGAAGGTAATCCTCCTTCTTCATTATCCCATTTACTCTCTGTAAAGCACCAGTTCCAGTGGCAGCGAAACAGCCCCACAGCATAATACTACCACCACTGTGCTTGACGGTAGGCATGGTGTACTTGGGGTTAAAGGCCTCACCTTTTCTCATCCATGTTACCAAATATTAGCGCTGGTGTATGTGTATTTTTGACCCAGCAGATTTTATCACTTTTTCTGTTCACCCATAATAAATTCATAAAAGAACCAAACTTCATGAATGTTTTTTGTGACAAAGAAGTATCTGTTCCAATCACTCTATCAGAGAAAAATCTGTGTTGTAGAAATAACTGGAAACCCAAGAGAGCCATGACATTATGTTCTTCATAAGTGTATGTAAACTTTTGACCAAAACTGTATTTCTGACACAAAAATTAATATTTTCCAGGCCCTGGGGGCAGTTGATCGCCCTCAGCAGGTTGGTGTTTATTTGCTCCTACCTGAGTACTCTCAGGAAATGTAACCTCTGCTGCGCCTTCAAGACGAGTGCTGTGGTGTATGCCGCCCAAGTGAGATCAGCAGAGATGTGGACCTCTAGGAAATTGCAAGTCTCCACTCGCTCCACACATTTTCCATTGATATACTGGGGGGACGGAGCAGCCTTGCTCCTTCGGAAGTCCAGGATGAGTTCTCTGGTTTTGGAGACGTTAGGCGCCAAGTTGTTGAGAGCGCACCACTCGTTGAGTCTAAGGACCACATCTCTGTAGACCGTCTCATTCTCCCCCGTGATCACCCCCACCACCATTGTATCATTCACAAATTTCACAATGATGTTCTCAGGGTGCGTGGGTCTGCAGTCGTTTTGTAGAGCGAGAGAGTAGTGGACTCAGCACACAGCCTTGGGGCGAGCCGGTGCTGAGCGTTCGGGCAAATGAGAGCTGGCAACCCAGCTTCACTTCCTGGGGTCGGTTGGCCAGAAAGTCCTTAATCCAGGAGCACATGGAAGGTGGGAGCCCCAGGTTGGCCAACTTGCCAATAAGAATGTCCGCTCTTAATGTGTTAAACGCTGAGCTGTAGTCGATAAAAAGCATGCTGACATGGCTCCCTCATCCCCCAGCGTGGAGGGCGGTGGTTATTGCATCTTCGGTGGATCTATTCGGCCGATATGCAAACTGATGCGTGTCGTGGATGAGGGAAAGACAGTTTTTGGTGTGTTTCAGTGGCAATTTTTCTAAGCACTTAGTGATGATTGGTGTTAGAGCTACTGGGCGGTTGTCGCCCAGATTGTTAACGGGTGACTTCTTGGTTACTGGGATGATGGTGGCCGATTTTAGGCAGGCTGGGACGGAGGCTTTTCCGAGTGAAAGGTTGAAAATGTATGTGAAGACTGGTGCTAGTTGGTCAGCACAGGCCTTAAGTACCGTATTTTCACACCTATAAAACGCACCGTGTGATAGGGCGCAGTCTCATTTGCGGGTATATTTTCTGTTTTTTGTCAATAAATTGGACGCCTCGTCCGATAAGGCGCTAGCATGACACTAGGCTAGTGTATGTTATGCTAGCCGCTAGCGTACCTATGTTATGCTATCCGCTAGCGTACCTATGTTATGCTATCCACTAGCGTATGTTATGCTATCCGCTATCGTATGTTATGCTAGCGTATGTTAGGCTAGCTGCTAGCGTATGTTAGGCTAGCTGCTAGCATATGTTTGGCTTGGAACTAGCGTGTTTTTTAAAGCACGAGCAAAACTAAGTTTGATAATGCTTTATTGAAGTCAAAGGTACACTGATATAAAGAGAGGCTATTTTTATGGTGAACGTCTGCTGGGTTGATCGCAATAATTAGCGTGCCGGCAAGAAATAAAACCAGTCACTCAAGCGGTCAGGGCCATACAAAAATTGAGTTTAGTGAACAGACAAAACGCACCGACCATTTTAGAGAACATTGTAGACGTTTAAGTGCGCCCTAAGGTGTGAAAATACGGTACTTTGTCTGGTATTCCATCTGGTCCTGTGGCTTTTTCTGGGGTTGACTGCATGGAGCACACGACACACATCCAATTCCTCCACAATGAGTGCGGTGAAGCTTTTTCCCGAGCTTGGTGTGGGATGCACTGGAGGTTGAGGTGGTGTGACTGGGTGGTGGGCTTGGAACTCAAAGCGGGCAAAAACTTTGTTTAAGTCTTCTGCCAGTGCCGCATCTGAGTACGCAGGAGTCACAGATCGGCCCTTGTAGCTTTCAACTCCACGTAAATTCCGCTGGCTTTTTCGCAGATCATCAACTCGGTCACGCTATCTCTAGTAAAAAATGCAACCTGTACGGCCCAGTGCTTGTAGATATCTTTACGCGAGGGAGATGCGGCGACAAAGACAGAGCGATGCTGTTCTCATGAGTCAAGTCAAGTCCAAAAGCCTTTATTGTCATCATACACAGCTGCGTATAACGAAATTGGCATACTCGGCCACCCGGACGACCGCATCAGAAACCATCTGGTATGCTCGTATTTCAAATTTGCTTCGTATCTCAAGGCAAAAAAATCCCCACTCGTATGTCAAGAGATTATTGTATGCCTTTGGTGTTCAGAAAAAATGTTTGCAGAAACATCACATACATCATTTCGGAGATTTATTGCATTCAAGCCCTGGCGGTTTTTCCAATTAATTTATTTTTGGGTTTGTTTATTAATTTTTTTTTTCCCATCTAAGACAGTAAGAGATAGCCCAGTCATTAAGTCACATTAATGATGTTAGAAGGTGAGTTTTAGCATCTGACTCCCACGGCTAAAACTATGACTCATCCGTCTAACAATGGAGCATATTCAGCATCGGAGGAGACAGACCAGGGTTCAACGGGCTAATCCACAGATAATTCATTCCTGACAAATTGATGTATACAGAGCTCTGGGTCCCCCTAACATAAGACAGCTGTGTGTCTCTGTGTCCATGGAGAGAGAGACAACGCCCAAACCCGAGTTTGCCCATTTATAATAACACAAATATGAATAATGCATTAGCTTATTAAAGGTATGATGTTGACTGGTCCACAACTGTCTTGAAGGGTGCCATCCTCTTTATGATTTTCCACTCTCCGTCCACTCGCCTCCGTATCAGTTGGCCTTGGGTGAAGCCGTCTGTAATCAACCTCAAAAGAATATCTCATACTCGCGATAACTGCGCTTTTTCGTATTTTGAATTTTTTTTCCCCCTGAGCCTGGCCCCCAGCGGGAAAAAAATATATACAAAAAACGAGCAAGTGGCAGTTATTGAGATACTTGGAAATCTCGCGCGAACTGCGTTCCGGAAATTCAAGACTACAGGAAACTTCATTAATGTGACTTATTGACAGGGCTCTCATACTGTCTTAGCTCCATATCTAAATAAAACTTGATTGCACCGAATGGAATGCGAGCTCGGGTCTTCCTGTCTTGAATTTAGGGAACACAGTCCTGCGAGACTTCCAGGTATCTAGATAACTGCTGCTGTCTCGTTTTTCGATTTAATATTTTTTCCTGCTGGTGGTCAGGCTCAGGAGGAAAAAAAAATGAAGAGGGAAAAAAATAATTTAAAAAACAAACCCAAAAATGAATTAATTTGAAAAACGAAGTAGAAAAAATAATTTAAAAAACAAACCATTTTTTTTATTGATTTCAAAAACGAAGAAAAAAATTAATTTAAAAAAACAAACCCCAAAATTAATTAATTTGAAAAATGAAGAAGAAAAAAAAATTCAAAAAACAACCCCAGAAACAACAACATGCATGGTAGGCTGATTGGACACTCTAAATTTCCCCTAAGTATGGATGTGAGTGTGCACAGTTGTCCGTCTCCTTGTGTACTGCGATCGGCTGGCCACCGATTCAGGGTGTCCCCCGCCTCTGGCCCGGAGTCAGCTGGGATAGGCTCCAACACCCCCCGCGACCCTAATGAGGATAAAGCGGTTCAGAAAATTAGATGAGATGAGAAACAACCCTAGAAAATTAATTAATTTGAAAAATGGAGGTTTCAAAAAATAATTAATTGAAAAAACCACCCCAAAAATAAATTAATTTGAAAAACGGCCAGGGATTTATTTTTATGTTTAAGGTGAATACAATAAACTTCCGTACATCCTAGATTGCTTTGAGATAGAAAGACTGTCCAATAAGATGGAAAGAGCTCAAAACACAAGCTACAAACACCAGAACACTGCCAAATACTTGATTGGCATGAAACCACAGGGAAATGTAAGTTTTATATGCCGTCGATAGGTTCGCAGTGGTTTGGGGCGTTCGATTGCTGCCACAATTCCATAAGCGTAATGTGAGTAATGCACTTCACATTATGCTAATGGCATTATGGCAGCAATCTAACGCCATGTAGACCGCATGTAACTTGAACCATAAAAGGTGCAGAAAAATCCAACTCAAACTCCTATCGCATCTTGTGGTCTTTTTTTACTCTACTGACGGTATTTGCAAATTTAGGAGTTGGAACAATGAATGGACAAGAGAAAGTGTTCCCTGGTTTGGAAATGTTGTCTTAATTGTTTACTTGTTTACCTCATCAGTGACAACAAATTTTGTATTAGAACAATATCATACAAATATTTTAATAATTTCTCCACTGAGAAATTAACAGCTCGTAGACACGCAAAAGGATGCAAAGATGCATATCGTCCAATCACGTAGACTTAACATGTTTTAATTTTCCTTATTGAATTACAACCACTCCAGGTGGGGTAAAAGGAGCAATTGTACGTTTTGGCCTCTAGGTGACAGCATATATTGTAAATGAGTCATTACGGAGTGTCAGAAGTACAGCACAGAGTTGGCTGAAAGTATTAAAACTTCACGGTCCTTTATATTCATTGAGATTAAATAGTTGACAAGGATATAATTTTAATTTTTTTTTTAAAAAACTTCTGTTAACAGTCATCAGCCTTTATGTTGAAAAGATGACAACCGCCACCTCGGTCGAACGCATGGGATTGTGGGATATATGTACCTACTACAGATTCTATTTTTAGAATAAAAGGGACGGGTCACTGTATGTATTATCCGTGTTAAAGGTGAGTAGTCGAAAGATGTAATTGATCAATGAAGCTATGACACGTTTATGTTGTAACTTACAGGAAACAACGGGCGTCTATGCTTACACATGGAGCAGTGTTCAAGACGGGGCTAAGCCAGCTAGAACTCTGCTAGCCTGAAATAGGGTATACACATATAGTCCATCAACACGTTTACTGCTCTTGATCTGCCACTTCTCCCTGTTCAAATTGACGTCACTTCAATCGCGGATATTGGGAGTAAATTGTTTAAGAACGGATTTATGGCTATAAAGTCAAGCTTTAAATTTCATTTTAACGCTTAAGTGTCTCAAAGACTCAGTGAATTGACATTCGTTCACAGCAATAAACTATAGAAGCCGAATTTAGGAATATAAAATGTATTCACTTATTGGCATGGCTGTGTATAACTGCAATGAGTTATGCAAAGCAAGAGCAGAAGCGTTTAGTTTCATAAATCACGTTTTGATTTGTTTATTTAAACATGTATCGTGGTAAAATAAATACTATACCTTGTTTACCCTTGTCAGGAGATCACAAGAGGACACAATGCCAGAGGTCAAGGTGGTGCTCAGAGAAGTTCTTCCGAAACAAGGTTTTGTATCTCTGAAATTAAGCAAGGTTTTCATAAACATGCATTTGACCCATAATAACGTGACTGTGATGAAATGTTGTATCTGTGCAAATACAGTGGTACCTCGTCATACGACCGCTCGTCATACAAAATGCTCGTCTTACGGGGGAAATTTCGATCGAATAATTCCCCCGTTATGCGGTCAAAATTTCGTGCTGCGACCAAGCCAGGTCTTTTTTGCATATCTTTCGTGTATAACAATATTTACGAGCACGGAACTAATTAATTCAGACGAGTTTCTCATACGACCAGGAAACGCACAACGCGCATGCAAAAAGAGGGCTTTCTGGGTAATGAAGTATACTCCTGCACACAAAACCATAGGCAATGGCAACCTTTCTCAGATTAAAACTTCATTACCCACAATCACTACGTGGGAAGCTCAGCTATGTCATTTCCTGTTATTCTTTCTTAGGAAAGCTCCTGCGATCGTTTTTTAAAGACTATTTCTCGTTGGCAAGTGGTCGTGCGTTATCCTATTGTGAGGACATTTGTGTGCATCATTTTGGGAATATTTTGAAGGCAATGCAACAGCAAACAGTCCATCGATAGCGAACGTGAGGGTGGATGCGTGGCAAACCGCTAACCCGGCCAGAACGAAGGTAAAAAAAGATTACAACAAAATTAGAATTCAGTTTTGTGTAAAGTTACATTAAACGTATGTTTGAGTGTCTGTATATATTAATCCAAGTTAATTTGTTTGTTCCATTTACGAGTGCGTTGTCGTGGGAAAAAAAAAGGAACCCCCCGCCCACGCCCCCAAACGTCTCTGTCTCCCGTCGGCGAAATCTGCCCAATTTTAGTTAGATTAAACACATTTTATTATTATTAAACCACTAGTTATGTGTTACTTTGTTAATAGATGGCGAATTAGAAGAAATAAAACATTTTTTCCAATCCAATATCCTGTTTTTGGTGTTTTTTCAGAGGGCTGGAACGAATTAATTTGTTTTCCATTCATTTCAATGGAAAACGTCCGCTCGAGTTACGAGAATCTCGTCATACGAGCTCAGTTCCGGAACGGATTAAGCTCGTATCTCGAGGTACCACTGTAAAATACAATGTGTATCTACAGTGAATTGTGGTTCACTTTTGAAATAGAAGAAAGGCTTTACTTGTGGAGCTATTGTGGCTAAGATGTCACTCAGCAATGTGGTGCATGAAATGATCTTTCATGACACATAATGTATTGATTTACTTAAAACATATTACTAGAATTTAAGCATTTGTTGTTCATATGGATGCTGATATTTTTTTCATGTTTTTTTTCACAGGGCAGCTTTCCATGGAAGATGTCCCTACTATGGTTCTCTGCAAACCAAAACTGCTCCCACTCAAGTCTGTTACACTTGAGAAGCTGGAGAAGATGCAGACGGAGGCTCAAGAAGCTGTCAAACAACAAGAACTAGTCATGAAAAAGCAGTCACTGTAGAGAGGGAGTCTCTGTATTGTGGGATGTTCTTTTCTTTGTTCTGAAAGATCTGGTGAAACAAGTGTTAATAAAAACATAGGCAAGACATTATTGAAGCTTCCATGATCAGTTCTCTTGATTGGCTCGAGAAAAGGCGAGATTCTTAAAGCCTTCATTGCCTCCGCCCAAAGTGGGCGTTAACCTAAACATTTGTTGAGGATGTCTAGACAAGCCAGGAATTAAATTAGTAAAAGTTTCACAACTGCCAGAACACAGTAAACTGTTTATACAACAAACACTCAGAGTTACCTGCTGTTTTTCACACAATGTTGTGAAGCCTCTGCCCAGACACAATGATCAAATTGGTGGCTATCACTTTGGTACACAAACCTTTAAATTATTTTTTATTAATTAATAATTCATAACAGACCCTCTGTTTGCACAGAGGAAACTGCAACAAAACTATTAATCAAATAAAAATTAACACATCAAAACTTTCAGTATGGTAAAAAAAACCTTGCAATTTTGACGTACATAAGGAAGAAAAAAACATACTTTACACACTACTTCATCATGGTTACAAAAAACTAGAAAGAAAATATAATAATCAAATCCTCTTCGACCAGATGGTCCGCAACTTGAAGTTCTTCTTTTCGTAATTCTTCCTCCTCTTCTACCTTCAGCGGTCCACGATCTCAATCTAGGTCCATAAGCAAAAAAAGTCTACATTCAAAGCAAATTAACCATTGGTCACCGGCATTATTTCATAATCTTCCTTAAGAGCGGCATCAAAACGATCATGTGAAGGAGAGCTGGTAGGAGAACACTGAATGAGAAAATCATACACAACAAATGATTGAGTAGCAGAAACATTTGAGTTATTAATACTAAAAATACATCTAATCATAGCTTTTACACATGCAACAATACAACAACTAAGAAGTAAAACCAAGAAGAATAAAAGGTAGTAAAAGAACCCAATAAAGAAACGATCACATTTTCCATTTTGCAAGATTGTCAAAAGCAATGCTAATTTTGTCTAAATGAGTAATCAATAGTGCCTATGATAGAATTCAACAGAATGACATTCACACTTGAATAGACAGTACTTTAAGGCGGAATCTCAATAATAGAAAAAATAAACCATGAAAAAGGAAATCTTCAGCCACATCCACAATCTGCTGAGGCAAACTGCTTATCAAGACGCACGCATATCTTTGAAAAAACACAAAGATCCTCCACTCCTCTGAGCCTTAAGCATAAAAGCAGGGGTCACCAAACTACGGCCCGTCAGCACATTTGGGACGGCCCTCTGAACAATACCAGAGACGCTATCGGATTTTTTTCCTATTTGGCCTTGAAGACTGGGACGTTTTAATCTTGTGTTTGGTTCATTGCACCCCCGCTGAGCCCACAAATCATCCCAGTGAAGCGGGGCTTTGCATTGCTTCTTTGGTGACAAGCGCGGGGAGAGTGTTTCCCTTTGATGCACGCGGGCACGTCCACCGGTGCATGCGTGATGCATGCACGAGCAGAGTGTTACCGAGACATCTGGACGATCAGAGGTGAGGGCGGAGCCCTGGGACCATCGCGGACTATTCGAGCATATAAAAACTGCAACCTGTTTGAGAATTGTTCTTTTTGACCCAGAGCTGTGGAGGCGAGCAACTCTGAATTGGATTTATATATTAGGAATAAATATCTTCTATGAAGAACCCAGAGAGAGTTATTTAGTTATTATTTATTTCATAAATAGTTTTATTTATTTCCTGTTTTTTCTGTGAAGAACTCAGAAAGGGTTATTTAGTTATTATTTATTTCATTAATAGTGTTATTATTGGTTTCCTGACTTTTTTTCTGTGAAGAACCTGGAAAGGGTTATTTGGTTGTGTGGCTTTCTGGAAAACAATAATTTTTTTAAGCTCCCCGACGATCGTCACACTTTTTCTGTTACAAACTGACACCGTCCCCCATCAGAGAAAGGAAAAGATATGTGGCCCTCACAGGAAAAAGTTTGGGGACCCCTGCATAAAAGTAAGCAAATGATTAAAAATGCAGATTCTAAACATAAATAACATTATCACACCAAAAATGAAATCAAATTTTATAATAATTCCCATTGCTTGTTTGAGATCCTCCAGGCAGAATAATCTCTTTTTTTTCTTGTCCAATGCTCTACACAAATTTCGAAGAGATCAGATTGTGCTTCATTGTGATAAGGCTGGAGTTACCTTGGCTGTGATTCTGTCACCCCGCCAAACAGCCTGCATGTTTAGGCCAGGTTTACGGCACGGCGGGATTAAAACTGTGACTGTTTCATCAGGAGTTGTAAATCCTCTACCGCCCATGCCAGGATGTGGGTTTGAACCCCTTGAGGTGCGACAATCACAGCTTTTTATGCCTCCATATCTCCAAGTGTTGCCTGTTTAAACAATCAATGTTTGGGAGAAACCCCAGGGGGGAAAGTTCAAAGCACAATAAATTCATCTGAATTTAGTCAGCCAATTCCATTCTATTCAGGACCTTACCACCTGGAGATTCCAAAACAGCAGCTGTCTTCAAATTCCTATAACATGTAATGTAACGAATCATTATTACACAAAAATTACATATTAATAACACAACAACAAAGTAAATTCATTCGTTCATCCATTTCTCTTTTGTATAACTTATCCTAATGAAGTACACAACATTTAAAATTTTGGTGAAAATGTGTCTGGTCACTAATAAATGTAGTGTGTTTCTTAATTCGAATTATCTTAATACACCAATAAACAAAAATCACAACAATCTTATTCCATCACTATAGTTTGTGAAATTCTAAATGCCTAATTAGTCAAAATTAAGTATACTAGCTGGTATTCTATTATGATCATTGCTTCCTTGTTAAGATCGAGAACTATATTAGTTTTCTTTTCTTTTCTGCAATTACACAAATTAACTAAACATACTAAAAATAGGAAAAATGCAGAATTCAAACCGGGCTGCTTTCTCCTCGGGAAAACAGCTTTCTTGTTCTCCACAATAGTTATATTCACATCAATTAATATTTAGAAACAAATGTATACATTTATATTTCTTAATAGAATTGAACCACCCCCTGTTCGTCAGGTTTAACATTTTAAGCCTGACTACATAACTGCCCTTTACAGCAATTAAACCACATAACTATAAAATGCATACTCATCAAGAAGTCCCAATTCATTCAATAATGTGTATCGCGTTGCATATTAAACTCAGTTGTTTGAAATAAAAAAAATCCCTAATCTAGTAGCTTTTTTTGTAAAAAATTAACATTAACATTTAACATTTGTAGTTTGTCTATCATCTCCTATAAAACTTTCTTAATCAATGATTTTTCAATAGTGTTGGAGTTATTTTGGGTACTATTATATATGTGCGTACAACGAAGAAATATTAATCATTATGTGTGTGGAATATTAATCATTATATGTATATGTGAAATATTAATCATTTTGTGTATGTGACAAACGCTTACTTTAATTGTTACCGAAACAAACTCGAAGGTCACCCCCCACTGCAGCTGGCTCCGAGGACGGTTGATTGTTTGACTTGGATTAAACCTCGACCCCTCACCCAGTTGCAAGTTCACAATGAAGATCTGGGAAGGACTCTTAAATTGTTTGGACTTGGATTCTGCAGCATATGGCGATATCAAATCAACCTCCGAAAATACTCGCAATTGTTTTAAAATAGTGTTGCTCGGTTTACCTGATATGCAATTGTTGTTGCAGTTGTTTTTTTACATTAATGGTGTTGTTCGGGTTACCTCATATGCAATTGTTTTAATAGATAACCTTAATTGTTTTGACTCTAATGCAACTAAATGGGCAGGAGAGGATTCGTTTCTTTAGAATCATCTGTGACGTGGATGAGTCAGGATGGATTCTCTTCTTGCAAGAAAAGCTGGATATGCGTTCCGATGTCTTCCTTATATTAAAGCATATCTATTAATGAACCTAACATTTGGTCCTTCGAAGCCTGGGAGTCAACATACCGAAAGGAATCCGGGTGCTGCGCTGATTTTTACCGAGAAATAGTGTCAAAAACAGGGGTATGAGCGCCCAAACGTCCGTCGACCAAACGTCTTTTGGCGAATCGTCCGGTCACGGGAAAATATTTACCGAGATAGGTGGCGAGAGCGTAGGGGTGTTAGCCAAGAGATTGGAAGAAGGGAGATGAGTAAGTTGAACAGAAATCGGGTTTTCAGGGGTGCTGCGTGCTGGGTTTGTGGAAAAATAGGGCATATATTTATATATAGGGCCTAATCGGCATGACTAGCCGGCATGCCTGCTCAAAATGATTTGAGTGGGGACTTTGAATATAAGGATGTTGAGCTAAATTTAATGAGGACATTGGCAGTTGATTTGATTAAACCAGGGCTTGTTAAACAGCAATAAATAAATGGATATTTATTTATTATTCCAGGTGCTAGAAGTACTGTGTTAATAGTACCTAAATGTACTGTCAATTTACTGGAACGAAATGGCTTATTGCAGCTTATGCTGCAAGCATAACTATATCATAGCAAAACCCATTCTATGATCCCGTCTGCTAGCAGGAATATGGTGGTGAAAAGACGAAAAGAAATACAAAACGGCCAATTAAATGTTTTTATCATACTCAAGACTTGCCAAATAATGCGTCGACTGCGACGGAAGCGCTCTGTTTGCTGCGGCTGTTGATTTGATTGGAACGCAGAGAAACATGCGGTCCGTGGGGCGACGGATTAGACCAGGGGTCACCAAACTACGGCCCGCGGGCCGGATACGGCCCGTCAGCACATTTGGCCCGGCCCTCTGAACTATACCAGAGATGCTATCGGATTTCTTTCCTATTTGGAAAAAAAAAATCCATAATTTTTTTTTCACCCCCCCAAAAATCCTAGGCCCCGCCCTGTCAAAGAGAGAACGGAATAATGGCGAAAAAGTTAGGTAAGAGAAAAAATGATTCAGAATGCAGGGTGTTTAACCTGGAGTGGACAAACGATTATTTTTTTGTTCAATGCAAAGAAAAGGCTGTTTGTCTCATCTGTCAAGAGACGGTGGCGGTATTCAAAGAATACAATCTTCGCTGACACTATGAATCCCGTCACAAAGACGAGTACGATAGCTTGCAAGGCCAAATACGAGCAGACAAACTCAAAGCGAAAAAGTGAACTACTATCTCAGCAGAATACATTTGTACGCCAAGCTCAGCTGAACCAGGCATCCGTTCGGGCCAGCTTTCGAGTTGCTAAACTGATAGCAAGCAGCGGTAAGCCTTTCTCTGACGGAGAGTTTGTTAAGAAATGTATGGATGCTGTCGCGGAGGAGGTGTGTCCCGAGAAGAAAGATGCATTTAATGCCGTAAGTCTGTCGGCGAGTACAATCACCAGACGCGTTGAAGAAATTGCCCAGCTGCAGCAGAAGACGAAAGAATTTGACTTTTTTTCATTAGCGCTGCATGAAAGCACGGACGTGCAAGACACAGCGCAACTGCTCATTTTTATTCGTGGAGTTAGAGCAAACTTTGAGATATGCGAGGATCTGGCAGCCCTCCAAGTCTCAAAGGGGAACTACAACGGGAGAGGATATTTTTTGACAAAGTGTGCCAAACCATGGAGAAGTTGGACCCGGACTGGTCAAAGCTAGCTAGCATCACGACTGACGGGGCTCCTAGCATGGTGGGCGAAACTCGCGGTCTAATGGGACGCATGAACCGGGAGTTGGAAAAAAGGGGTCTCACCGCCCCGCTACGAGTCCACTGGCTGTGGTTATCGGCAGTTTTGCTGATGCTACTGCAAGCTAGGGTGAGTTCTGTACACGAAGTCTTTTCATGGTACTGAACTTTCTTATGTCTTCAAATGCACCCTTCAGTACCCAGACAGTCAAGCTGTTATCGTTATACAGTGACATCAACAGAATCTTGAATTTAGTCCATACTGATTGGGCGCCCCGTCTACTTTGGAGAAAATTTAAGACTTTTAATTGTGCCCTATATGAGTAAATATGTGCCGCGTTGCACTTGTATGTTTTTTTATCGCTTAATAAGGGGAATTGCAATCATTAATATGGGGTGCAATTGGCCGAGGTTGACAGGAATGCAGTGGCGGGCGGTGCATTTTCTGGTAGCGCCTTCAACGTATCAATCCAACCCTCAAAAACTATTTTATGGCTATAAAACCTCTACTGCAGCTACAGCTGCAACACATAAAAAATAATCAATAAATTAATGCACAAAAATGGGGTAAAATCCACTTCCTAGCAGCATTTCATGATTAAATACAAATACTGGAGCTTTTCAGACATTAATTCAATTCAATTCAATTTATTGGCAAGAAAAAGCACAAGGCTAAGGGCCATGTAACAAAGATACAAGAAATGTGCAACAAAACGCGGTGTAGTCACTGGTTCACGGCCAAAACATCATCCAGAGCCCTCTTGAACTGGGCGACCGTCGGCTTCTCGACCACACTCTGCGGAAGCAGGCCAGGGGGTGATTTTCCCGGGAAAAGACAGCGATGAACGTCAATGGCGTACGGGCAAACATTGCCCAAAAATGGGGTAAAATCCAGCCAAAAACAGCATTTATTGATTAAATACAAATACTGGAGCTTTTTAGACATCAGAACCGGGCCCAGAGTATCATTTCCCCGGTAAAAAGACAGCGATGAACGTCGATACGTCATACGTGAAATGACAAAAAATGCACTAAAATACTAAAAATTTAAAATCCACTTCCTAGCATCATTTATTGATTGAATACAAATACTGGAGCTTTTGAGACATTACAACCAGGCCAGGGGGGTGATTTTTCCCGGGAAAAGACAGCGATGGACGTCAATGGTGAAACGCCAAAAATTAAACTGGGGTAAAATCCACTTCCTAGCAGCATTTTGTGATTAAATACAAACACTGGAGCTTAAATACAAACACTGGAGCTTTTCAGATATCAGAACTTGGCCCACAATTGAAATATTATTTAGGAATATAGCCATATTTGTAATTTTACTCACCAAAAATCCTTTTTACACAATATCCATCCCCCTTTCTTTCTTCCTTCTTTCCTATCGCCATCGAAGCTAATGATGAAATTCGAGCCTGTTCTGTCATATTTCTGGCATAGTCCGTTTTGAAAATGGCTTTAAATCAAAACAACAATATACTATTTGCTTGTGGAGCTAAGTTAGCACACTGAAAGTGCCGCACACACCATATTCCCGGCTGTAACAGGCTTGCTAGCTTCGGAGTTGACCGCCCTTTCTTAATAATGTCCATTTTTTTTTGAAAAGTCCATCTGGAAAATAGCTTTGCGAGAGAAACCTGCAACAGAATTCATTTGTTTTTGCCACTGTCGGCCAAGTGGGTGGAGTTTGCGATCTCTGGCTGCTTTGGCCCGCCTACTAGCCAATCATAGTTTGTGAAAGCAATGACATGTCCCAGCCAGCAAAATGCTAACGCCTATGAAAAATCATTGTGGGGTTGCCAACTCGAAATCTGATTGGTTAAAAGCAACAGTCTTGTTTAATGCAGCAGACCCCGCAAGAACTGATTGTGCAGGCTTTGAGGCAGATCTGATCTGGCAACAAATAATGGCTGAAATGTGATTGGTTAAATGCTTCAATATGAAAACACACATCTGGAAGCAGTGCAACCAGGGGGGAAAGCATTGAAAGGAAGCTAACAGACCATTTGGAATGATAAGTATTGATGGACAAAATATAATATGATTCAGATATTTCTTAGGCCAGCAGAGAAGGCCTTGAAGGCCCTGACGGCCCGCCACTGCAGGAATGTAATAAACAGGGTGAAGGTCAGTATTTTATTTCATATTATTACGCATTTGCCTGTAACGAAGAATACGCTTAGCCTTACTATTAAACTTACTTTGCTCATCATTATTGGAGTTGGGAAGCTGTCTCAAATGTTGTTCTCCTTGTGTAACATATTGATACATAACTGATTAGTTGCCTCAGGTCATACAAGTGTGTTTAACCACCGCCACCTAGTGACCATTGTGTAATACAGTGTGACCGGATGTTGTGATGTTTTGAGAGTTCTGAGTGTTGCAATAAAAAGAGTTACACACGTGTGAAACTTGGCTCCGCCGTCTATTGCTGTTATGGATATATTAACAGTTATATTAAGTGCAAAGTTATCACAGTGGCGACGAGGATGGGATCCCTTTCAAGCCGGTAGGGATTCAAAGTTTCAGAACGAGGAAATTAAGGCGTTACAAGGAGGTAACGTGGATTTGCAAACTAGCATTAGCAAGAGTTGCTAAGCTAACGGCGAAACTGCATCATGGCCAGATTCATTGGAAATCTCGGCGAATACAAGGAAAATCAAGAAGATTTTGAGTCTTATTTGGAGCGGTTTGAGCAATGGATGATCGTAAACGGAATGGAGGAAGGTAAAAAAGGCAACGTTTTCCTGTCTATAATAGGTGCTGAAGCCTACGGACTGTTAAAAAACCTCTGCTTACCAGATAAGCCAAGTAGCCTCCCGTATGATGTGCTAAACGGAAGATTATCATTACATTACAAACCGAAACCGTTGGTGATCGCGGAGCGATTCAAATTTCAAAAAAGGAATCAGAAAGAAAACGAGTCTGTCAGATTATGTTGTGGCTTTAAAGAACCTATCCAGTCACTCCATTTAGACGAAGCAATGAGAGACAGATTTGTTTGTGGATTGAGAGTGGAGGCTATTCAGAGAAGATTACTCATGGAGCAAGATCTAACTTTTAAAAAAACATGCGAACTGTCGTTATTCATGGAAATGGCATCAAAGAATACGTTGGAGTTCGCCAGCAAAATGGAAAGACCTGCTACAGTAAATAGGATTGACCCGAAGAAAACAAACAAAAGTGCATGAAAATACCCACCAGCCACCAGCGAATGGAAAAGTGAGAATTCCAGACCACAGAAAAGAGAAAATCACCAACCCTATTACAGATGTGGAGGTAAGAACCATGAAGCTCGATTATGCCATTATAAAATAGAGACATGCCACAAGTGTTCAAAAGTAGGACACATAGCAAGGACGTGTAAAACTAAAAATTGGCAAGGACACAGAGTATGTAAAGGAAAATAAAAATGAGACAACAGGAAATGTTGAAGATGAACTGTTTGGGTCATATCGCTTGAATGCCGTGTATCCCACACATACTGTCGGAAATTGGAAGAAGGAAATGACAGTACAGGTCATATTAGAAGGAACTCCTCTAGAGATGCAACTCGACACAGGAGCTGCTGTAACACTTGTTTCTGAAAAAAGTGTATAAGAAGCATCTCTCTCATCTGCCATTGAAAGTAAGTAAGGTGCAGCTGTCAACCTTTTCCGGAGAGAACATTCCCTTGATGGGACAAGTGACTGTCAAGGTAAAATATGGAAACCAGAGTGGTGATCTACCACTAGTGATCGTAAAAGGTGACAGACCAGCCCTACTTGGCCGTAACTGGCTCAAAAACTTCAAACTGGACTGGGCAAGCATTTTCTCAGTTATACCAGCAAGGGGCTGTAACAACGCAGATGTGAAGGCAGTGTTGCAGAGACACAAAGCAGTGTTTGCTGAGGAGTTAGGCACTATTCGTGATTTTAAGGCCAACATTACAGTAAAGCCAAATACCAAACCGATTTTCAGGAAGGCCAGACCAGTGCCGTATGCATTAAAGAATGCATTTAAGAACGAGATTAATCGCCCAGAAAAAGCTGGCATTTTCTCAAAGAAAGAACATAGTCAGTGGGCCGCGCCAATAGTAGTGGTACCCAAAGCAGACAAGTCAATTCGTATCTGCGGAGACTATAAGGTCACAGTAAATCAGAGTGTGGAAGAGGAGACCTATCCACTACCAAATATTGAAGACCTTTTTGCCACCCTAGCTGGAGGCACTCTTTTCAGCAAGTTAGACTTGTCACATGCTTACCAACAGCTGGAGTTAGAAAAAGTCTCAGAAGTATTTGACAATAAATACTCACAAAAGACTGTATGTGTACCATAGACTTTCATACGGAGTGTCCAGTGCTCCTTCTTTGTTTCAGAATGTGATGGACCAGATCCTCCAAGGCTTGGAGCACGTGACCTGTTTTTTGGACGACATTTTGGACACAGGCAAAACAAGAGCTGAACACCTGAGGAATCTGGAGGAGATACTGAGCCGCCTGCAGAGCTACGGGGTGAGAGTGAAAAGAGCAAAATGTGACTTCATGCAGGAGAAAGTAGAATACCTGGGGCATCTGATAGATAAGGAGGGACTGCACCCCACTGAAACAAAAGTTGCAGCCATCGTTAATGCACCCCAGCCTACAAACGTCACAGAGCTACGGTCTTTTCTAGGACTATTAAACTATAATGGTCGGTTCATGAAAGACCCATCGACGGTGCTGCAGCCACTACATCAATTGCTGAAGAAGGAAGTTGATTGGAAATGGACTCCTAAATGTGCAGCAGCATTCAAAGATGCAAAAGATCAGTTAGTAAAAAACTCAGTAGTAGTTCACTATGACACCAAGAAACCCCTGAGATTAGCTTCAGATGCATCCCCTTATGGAATCGGGGCCGTCATGTCTCACATAATGGAAAATGGAGATGAGAAACCGATCGCATTTGCGTCGCGTACATTGACAGAGGCAGAAAGCAAATACAGTCAGATGGAGAAAGAGGCTTTGGCCATAATTTTTGGCGTGGCCAAATTTCATAAATATGGCCGCAAGTTCAGTTTAAGAACTGACCATAAGCCCCTTCTTGCTATTTTGGGACCCAAGTCTGAAATTCCCACTTTAGCTGCTCTGTGAATGCAGTGCTGGGCGCTGAGACTGATGGCTTATGACTACAGTATAGAGTACAGAACGTCAGCAAAAAATGCCAACGCAGATGCGTTATCTAGACTGCCGGTGAAGGAAAAGGATAACACAGCGGAGGAAAACAGCATCTTCCTATTTCTCAGTAGTGGATGAGCTTCCAGTGCAAGCTACAGAGATCGCACAGAGCACTCTCAAGGACAGTGCTATGTAAAGTACTGGAGCTGACTCGGTCTGGATGGCCAAGTCATAACAAGGACAAGAGACTGAAACCATACTTTTTCAGGAAAAATGAACTGTCTGTGGAACAAGGTTGCATATTGTGGGGAATTCGAGTTATCATTCCACCAGCACACCGAGAGCGACTACTGCATGATCTTCACCAAGGACACCCTGGAAGATGAAGGATGAAGGCCTTGGCCAGGAGCTACTTGTGGTGGCCGCAGCTGGACAGTGAAATAGAACATACAGTACAACAATGTGAAGCCTGTCAGAGTGTGAGGAAACTACCTGCAGCCGCACCTCTACACTTCTATTTGGCAGCGAATACATATTGACTTTGCAGACAAAGATCAACACCACTTTTTAGTATTAGTGGACAGTCATTCAAAATGGCTTGAGGTCATCGCCATGGCAACCACCACAGCAGCCACAATGATTGAGGTGTTGCGGAACATCTTTTCTTCCTATGGTCTTCCTGAGGAGATTGTTTCTGACAACGGTCCTCAATTCACTTCGCAGGAGTACAAGACATTCCTGCTGAGCAATGGAATAAAACTGATTTTGGTACCGCTTCCAATGGAGCTGCAGAGCGAGCAGTTCAGACAGTGAAAGCATCACTGCTGAAATAAGTGCTCGAGGAGAAGAAACAAAATGTCACAATAACAATGCAGCACAGGCTAGCTAACTTCCTGATCGCATACAGGAGTACACCGCACACTGTTACAGGATGTGCACCAGCTGAACTGTTTCTCAAACGTCAAATCAGGACCAGTTCAGCTTACTGAAACCAGATCTCGCTCGAGTGGTGGAAGCAAACCAACGGAAGCAGAAACACTATCATGATAAAACCGCCTCCAAGCTGAGACATCTGTCTGAGGGTGACTCAGTCCTGATCCGGAATTTCTGTGGAGGAAAGGAGAGGTGGACAAAAGGAACAGTGGAAAAGAGACTCGGACCAGTCACCTACCGAGTATGGAATGGAATGAGCTGACGCTTGATCCACATTGATTATCTGCTGTACAACCAACCGTCCAGACCAGAGACATTGGAGTTTCCGGAGGAGCAGCTGGACGTCACAAACAACTACCCTGTTGTGGTTCACGCAGATGTGGGGGGAAAGGCACACCTGGAGCAGTAGGTGGTAGCCCGTACTCACCTGAAGAGACACATGTAACACCTTCACCAGGCTCAGTGGCCTGTGACAAGACAGTTACACCTGACAACCGAGCAGTCAGTTCCCCAGAGGTGTTTGGGCGCAGGTACCCAGTGAGAGATAGAGCACCTCCGAAGCGACTGAATTTGTGATCGGTCAGTTGTGAGGAACGTTGTTCCTAAAATAAAAGAGTTCCTGTTCATACAAAAATGTGAAAAAGAGTTCCTGAGATTGGAATGTCAAAGACTGAAATATTGAGTCTAATGGTTGTGTTAGCAGTAATAATTTAGTTACAAATTGAGAAGTAAAGTTATAAAAAAGTTAATGAGGCAAAGATATTTTTTGAAGTTTAGTGTTAAGTCTTAATAGGAACTTCATAGTTAAAGGGGGAGGAGTGTAATATATTGATACATAACTGATTAGTTGCCTCAGGTCATACAAGTGTGTTTAACCACCGCCACCTAGTGACCATTGTGTAATACAGCGTGACCGGATGTTGTGATGTTTTGGGAGTTCTGAGTGTTGCAATAAAAAGAGTTACACACGTGTGAAACTTGGCTCCGCCATCTATTGCTGTTATGGATATATTAACAATTATATAAAGTGCAAAGTTATCACACCTTGCAAGTGAAATATCCAGATAAATCTCTTTTCCTCTTTATTTCTTCGTGAATTTGGCAATGTCTAATGGCGAACCTGACAGATAGATTCCAATAACCCCCGTTGCCCTAGTGAGGATAAAGCGGTTCAGAAAATGAATGAATAAAAAGGTTTGCAAAGAACTTTATCAGTTATCAATTAATGTCAAGTTATGCACAATGAGTTAGAAATTCAACAATATACAACTAACCGGAGAATGTACCTCAATTTTAATTGAGTAAAAACATTCATTAGAATTTTTTAAGTTACTTTGTAGTTGTCATAATAAAAACTGTTACTGTTATTAGTATATTGGGCATTGAAAAAGGTTAAACTTGAAGCCCAATTGTATCTTCAAATCAACTAAACTTGTAAAGTGTGTTAATATCCACAATTCTAAACAGAAAAATGGCCTTGAAAATACAATCCATCACTTTCATCTTTTCCCCCTCATAAAACTAATAAATATCTTTGCTATACAGAGTATGTACAAAATGTAACACAACCATTATGAGAATTCCAGATATCCAATCATTATTCCATTAACCCAGTGCTTCTCAAATAGTGGGGCACAAAGCAATGCTGGGGGGCGAAGCAACACCTGTGAGGATCTGACTTAGAAAAACCTCCTTATTTTACTAGAATAAAGTGTAATTGCACATTCACTCATTGGATGATACTGCCACGTTCACTGTCACAGTTGTTAATTTTAACAAGGATACAATCTTATGGAGACATGTACTTAGAAATTTACCCAAAAATTATACTATTTACAGTGGCGGCAGAGTTTGAAGTTGTTAGGGGGCAGGTGTAACGTTTCATTCTTCCTGTTTCTGGGCAACAGAAAATAAATGAGAAGCACTGCATTAACCCAAAGTGCAAGTATCAATATTGTTGAATTCCATTTGTGCAACTTGTTGTTAATGAAGAGAAAACAGAATGTCACTGTGTTGTTGAAAGTTCAGGAAGTTTGAGGCTCTCTTGTGCCAGCTCGGACAGGTATTTCTGCATAGTGAGAACAAATATCAATAAAAAACATTTACTGTAGCTCTGTAGATCAACAAAGCCTTCTCTTCAAAAATACATTAAGTACCTCTATCCAGGTACTGTGTATTGTCACCATTGGTGTATATTTGACTTGCATTCTTATGGGGTAGTCTAAGTAAATTCCATCTCAAGGACCAGTTTATGCCGTAGTCTGGCCGCTATAATCGAATAACCGCAAAGTAGGGTCACCCCTGTTATTTTTTTTATTCAGTCCTGAGTCTTAGTAGCAAGAGAGGCTTCTGGTTACGAGTTTCAGGGTGGATTTTTACAATTTTATGAACTTAAAAAAAAGTAATTAAAAAAATCCCCAGAAATAAATCTGCGAAGTTGAACCGCGAAATGGCGAGGGATTACTGTACTGGCAAATGTATTTGAGTGTGAAATGTGGCTTTTTAATTGAACGCAAAACAAACCTAATTCATTGTTTATGCCGCTTTCTTTGGATGCACTGACAAATGTCTGCTTGAAGTGTGGTGTACTTTTCTTCTAAACTTGTAGAAAATGCCTCCCTATTGTAAAAAATATATTTGTATATATGTATAGTGTGATAAAACCTATAATTTTCATGTGTCAAGGAAGCAGCCATCATCGCAACAGCACAAATCAGAAAAAAACGGGGGAGAAACGAACTTTCCGACTTTGTGGAAAAAACATCCTGAGTCGTGCCCACTTTGACAACGTTTGTCTTGTGCATTTTAGAAACATTAAAAGTCATCAAAAGCAATCGTCTTTGTATAGTTTTTTTCTCCCCAAAATGTTCGTCAACCGGCATTGCAGAAGCATGTAAGAACTAGTAGATAAAATGGGTGTAAAATTACCTTTCAAAGAAATCATTAAATGTTAATGCTCATTGTTTATTAATGTTCTTGTTTGTTAATGCTGTGTTTATTAAATTGTGTGTTCATGTTTGTGTGATATCTCTACCTTGCATCTCGGTAGCATTTTCTTTTTCCCATGCGTTTTAACACGGGTTTGTGTTTTCATTTTGTGACATTAATAAATAATTTTATGATAATTTTCTCTCATTTCTGTGTGTTTCTCACATCTTTCTTACAAAATTGGGACATATTGACCAATTTTAAAGGATTTAGTTGGTAGATGTGTGAGAACCGTGGAACGAATTAGAGAATGTACATATAAGATACACCTCTACTTACGAAATTTTCGGTACTCGGATGATTCGCCTAAAGACGTTTCGCCGACGGACGTTTGACAGATGGACAGTTCGCCGAATGGACGTTCCACCGAATGGTCATTCGGCCGAACGGAGGTTTCCCGGAAACGGGATTCGCGCGCTCGCCCCGCCCCCGGATCGTGTGTGTACAAGTTTTTCAACCTCGGCCCGTGGGCCATATACGGCCCGTTAGGATTTTTAATCCGGCCCGCCGCCGGCGTTGTCCAAATTATAGTAAAAATGAATGATTCATTTCCCTTTGCCGCCCATCACTCTCAATTTATTAGTCTACCGTCAATGGCAGCCTGGGAATAAGCACTCCTGGGCGGGCATGTCAGCCCGGGAATAAGCACTCTTGGGCGGGCAGATGTAGCAGAACCGAGCCGTGAAATGACAGCAATCAGGTTAAATACATCCTAAAATAGCATTTAATGATCAAATACAAATACTGGAGAATACTCTTTGGACATTAGAACCGAGCCCAGGGAAGTGAATTCCTCGGTAAAATGTCGCGATGATGTCGCGATAAGGCAAAAAAACGTCTATATATGACCATTCGCCAAACGGGTCAAAATGCTCTCAAATTCGGTCAAATCCAGCCGAAAACAGCGTTTAATGATTAAATACACATACTAGTATTTGTATATACAATACTAGTATTGTATTTTTTACTTGTATTTTATTTAAAAGAAGACAAAGGAAATTCACATATTCTTCGTCGTTTTCCTTTTTTTGCTTGGTATTCCCACAGGTATCGTGTATACAGACTAGATATCTGATGCGCGTTGTGAGGCAACGGAGCTTGACGTCGTCGCTTGTCGGCCATTTTAAGAACAGGGCCATTCGCCAAACGGCTCAAAATGCTCTCAAATTCGGTCAAATCCAGCCAAAAACAGCGTTTAATTATTAAATACAAATACTTGTATTTGTATTTAATCATTAAACGCATTTTGAGCCGTTTGGGGAATGGTCGTATATAGACGTTTTTTTTGCCTTATCGCGACATCATCGCGACATTTTACCAAGGAATTCACTTCCCTGGGCTCGGTTCTAATGTCCAAAGAGCTCCAGTATTTGTATTTGATCATTAAATGCTGTTTTAGGATGTATTTAACCTGATTGCTGTCATTTCACGGCTCAGTACTGCTACATCTGCCCGCCCAAGAGTGCTTAATCCCGGGCTGACATGCCCGCCTAAGAGTGCTTATTCCCGGGCTGCCATTGACGGTAGACTAATAAATTGAGAGTGATGAACGGCAAAGGGAAATGAATCATTGATTTTTACTATAATTTGGACAACGCCGGCGGCGGGCCGGATTAAAAATCCTAACGGGCCGTATATGGCCGACGGGCCGAGGTTGAAAATCTTGTTCACACAGGATCCGGGGGCAGGGCGAGCGCGCGAATCCCCTTTCCGCGAAACCAACGTTCGGCCGAATGACCGTTCGGTGGAACGTCCATTCGGCGACCTGTCCATCTGTCAAACGTCCGTCGGCGAAACGTCTTTAGGCGAATCATCCGGCCACGGAAATTTTCAAGTTCCGAAAAAAGTTCTGGAACCAATTAATTTCATAAGTAGAGGTATGACTGTACCTTATTTTTCACGTCTGTCCCTTTCTGCTGAAAGTGTCGGTTGAGGTAGTCGAGCCTCCATTTAGTCCATATTTTTCCATCGGGAAACCCGCTCCGAACTTTACCTTCGCTGCATGTTTTACACAACAGACCTTTCTCACTCAAAAAACAAAAGATGTCCCCCGGTTTCACGGCTTGTTCTTCTATTTGCACATACTCCAACAGCCATTCCAACTTAAAAGATACACAGGTCTTCTTTACTCTTGTTTGGGGAGTCGCATTCCCAGCACACCTACACAAAACATTTGGAACCGACATCTATTCCCACCATTGGAGCCACTTCACTACTAGATGGTGATCAGTTGACAACTCTGCTTCTCTCTTCACCCAAGTGTCCAAGACATGCGGGTGCAGGTCGATTCCACGACTACAAAGTCAATCATCAAATTGCAGCCTATGTGCCAAGTGCACATATTGACACCATTATGCTTGAACATGGTTTTCATTATTGACAGTCCATGGTGAGTGCAGAAGTCCAACAAATGAACACCACTTAGGTTCTGATCTGGGGGAGCTTTCTTCCCAATCACGCCCCTTCAGTCTCGCTGTCATTGCCTGCGTGAGCAGAATGAGGGAGGAGCACTCTCCAGCATCCCTTCCAAGGACTCCAAAGAGGGTCTACTATGAGATGCTACTTGGTGTATAAGCCAAGGACCCCTCCTCTGGCTGCCACCCCACTGTCTTCACACCTGACCTCTTTTACCCCTCCAACAGGTGGTGATCCCATGGGGTTGGGAACCCATGTAGCCTCTCCACACTGTGGCTCCAGAGTGGGGCCCCGGTGACCCGCATCTGGGCGAAAGAAAATTCATTCATCTTCCGTACCGCCCATCCTCATACGCTTTGCGGGGGTTGCTGGAGCTTAACCCAGCTGTCTTCGGGCGAAAGGCAGACTACACCCTAGCCAGGTGTCTCAAACCGATTCCGCCGAGGGCCGCAGTGGGTCCTGGTTTTTGTTCCAACCGATCCAGTGCCGACATTTTAACCAATCAGGTGTCTTCTAAAATAAGTAGCACCTGGCTGAAATCAACTGATTAACTGATTACACTTGCAAAAGGTATCCTCTTGTTGAGTTGGAATGAAAACCTGCACCCACTGCGGCCCTTTGAGGACCGGTTTGAGACCACTGCCCTAGACCGATCGCCAATCAGTCGTAGGGCACGTGAGGGAAAATGTGGTTCATTAATGTAACTCGTCATAACAGGTCTTCTGAGTCATTCTTAGGCTCGTCCCTAGAATCCAAGATGGCGCCGTTCACGCCGGAGCCAGTGGGAGTAGCTCTGTACACTCTTATGTTTTTCATGTTTTACAGCCCTTCTATCTTTTTTTTAATTACATTTTAATATTTCTTAATACATCCCTTTTTACTTGACTTTGTACTTTATACTTTTTACTTTACTTTGTACTTTATACTTTTTACTTTAATGTTTTTACAACATTCCTTGTTCTGTTAGCCTGGCTTCTTTCGGCTACTTCTTTTTTTGGAACCATTCAGCCATGCCTACGCTGTCACACACATGGGACTAGCTGTTACAATACGCAGCAGAAGGAGCAACACCTCAGTGCCGCCGGAGTTTTGGAGCTGGACAAAAGTGCCGGGAGGAGAGGCAACGCTTTTGACCAACCATTCCATTGTGGGATAAGATGGAAGAGCTGTCGGCGCTTACCAGCAACGGAGTCGAGGAGTTCTGCCCTGCTGCTGTTTTCTTCAGCTCCTTCTTCTTCTTCTTCTTCTTCTTTTTCACCTCAGGCGCCTGAGGATTACCCTCAGCAGCGCTAGGGCTGCCACTGGAACACGGATAAGTTCATCCAGGGAGTTGCCCAAGCCGCGATGGTAGCGTTCGGTCATTAAGGCCGGACAGCGGAGCCATAAGTGTTCAGACGACTCTGTTTCCTCGTCGCACAGGCGGCAGCGATCCGAGTCGGATTTCCCCACAAGGTGGAGCCAACAGCGGAGCAGGGGGTGGTGTCCACTGCGGAAACGAATCAGGTCTGTGCGGTCTCCTTTCGATAGGGCAAGTTCTTCCTCTGTGACTTTTGTAGTGTAGGTCTGCAGAAGGCGGGGGTGGGTGAGGGGGGGGAGCGATCTTCACGTTGGATGATGGCACGTCTTGTGGCTGCGTCCGGGGGGGTATTGGTTTGGTCATCTAACGAGCCAAGTTTAGCTAGGGCATCAGCCAGGTCGTTTCCGCATATGTTGCAGTGGCCCGGGATCCACAGTAGCTGCAATCGCTTAGGCGGAGGGAAAAGGGCGATGTCACCCTGAAGTCTCCGAATGGCGGGGTCTTGCGTATGGGGGTTTCCCATGGCTTGGACCAGCGATTTGCAGTCACTGAGGATAATTGATGTCTGCCAGTCTGCTGTTTCCCTCAGCCAGGAGAGTGCCTCGGTCAGTGCCACTTTTTCAGAGTGGTAGGAGCTGCTGCGGCTGCCAGTGGCACCATGCCATTGGTGGATGATTGCAGTCTCCTTAATGACGACAAAACCTGCACCACCGTCCGCAGTGCCTTCTTTGGTGGATCCATCTGTGAAGATCTGTAGGTCCGGTTTACCCATGCTTCTGATGAGCTCTTCAGCCTTATCTCTTTGGGTGATGGTCGGCATGTGTTTAGAGACTGCGGTAAAGGCGGTTTGGATGGGGGGGGGTAATAGCCAGGGTGGGCAGGGATGGGAAGAGTATGTGCAAGGGGTATGGAGTTCGAGAGCGGTAAGACGGGGAAGGGTCGATGATCGCCAGTCTGGCTTCTTTTGCAAACGCATTTTAACGTTTTCATGGAGGAGGCGGTGTCGGGGATCAGAAGGAGGCAGCTGGTTCCAGGCATCCGCCTTAAGAAGTGCTTGTAACTTGAGGCGGGATGAGAGGGGTGTGAGATGTGCCTCATGTAGGACTGCTTCGGTGGGGGTAGACCTGAGGTGGTGGGTTATGGCGCGGGCTGCTTCCAGTTGGGCGGTTTCAAGGGATTTGAGGTGAGTTTGGGCCAGCCAGGGGGCCCATGCCGGTGCTGCGTACTCCGCAAGACTTCTCTGGGTGGCAATATACACCGTTCTAAGGTCGTTTGGTTGCCAACCCCAGGATGTGCCACTGAGTTTGCGGAGGAGGTTCGTTCTTTTGGACATGGTTTGGCGGACCTTTTTCGCTTGCTCTGCAAACGTGAGTTGTCGGTCAAAAGATACGCCAAGAAAAGTGGGGGTGGGGTTATGCTTGAGGGTGGCGCCATTTATTAAGATCTTTGGTTGCCATTTGGCCTCAGCTGTGTCCAGGCTAAAAAATGACGCCTCACACTTGGTGGTGTTAAGGTTTAGGTGTGCCTCGGAACTCCACCTCCAGACTTTTTCCACCTCCGCTTGAAGTCTGCTTTCCACCTCCTCTTTGTTCCTACCCCGACAAGCAAGAGCCAGATCGTCTGCATAGGCGCTGACCAGGGTGGAGTCGTTGAACTTGTCGAGGAGGTCATTAATGTAGATGATGAATAAGAGGGGTGACAGGACCGAGCCTTGGGGGAGCCCTTCTTTGAAGGTTCTGCTCCTGCCGATGGTATTGTTGATCCTGACCCTGGCTGTGCGATTTGTGAGCCAGTTGGCGATCCATCTGATGAAGCGGTAGGGGACCCCCAGGTCTGCCATTTTTTGTAAGAGACCTGTTCTCCATACCTGGTCGAATGCCTTGCTGAAGTCAAAGAATGTTGCAAGCGTGCGTTGCCGTTGAGTCGACTGGAAGCCATCAGAGATGAACTGCGACAGTCGCAGGGCCTGGTCCGTCGTGCTTCTTCCCTTTCGAAAACCGGCTTGCCAGTGGCTGAGAAGCTGTTTATCTTCCAACCACCAGGCGAGACGGTTCACGATGAGCCTTTCCATTGTTTTGCTAAGCGTAGAGGTGAGGGCGATGGGTCTGTAGTTCCCAACGTCCTTTGGTGACTTCCCTTTTTTGAGGAAAGGGATGATGGTGGCCACTCGCCAAGCTTGTGGACACCAGCCCTCTAGCCAGCTGGTGTTGATGATATGGAGTAGTTCGGGAAGGATGTTTGCCGGAAGATTTTTTAGAAGGTCTGGGGCTATGTCGTCGGGTCCAGCTGCCTTACCCGCTTTAAGTTGGGACAGCGCTGTCTGCAGTTCAGCATCGGTGAACGGGAGCTCGAGGACTTGTCGCGGTGAGCCGAGCAGTCTGCGGGTAGCTGTACGTAGAGAACGCACTGCTCGTCTGCTCCGCTTGTCCGCTTCTTCAGCTCCAGACTACTGAGGAACTGTGCGGATAAGCTTGGAAGAGTGACTCTCCATATTCTCTACCTCGGTCACAGTCTGCAGAAGTTCCCCATCACGTGGAAGACTTCCTGTGTGTGGTTCCAGTTTTTGTCCAACTTTACGTCTTTTTGAGTCTATACGTTTTTGCTACCGAAACTCGTAGCTCGTTTTGTGTTTTTGCTGCTTTTCTGTCTTGATGATTTGGTGATTCTTAATGATCCCATTGACTTTGATTTGCTTTGTACTTTGTGCTTTTTGCTTTTGCTTTGTTGTTCTGCGGCCATTGCGTGTACTGTCTAACTTATAACTATGCCTTTTCTTGCTACTGTCACAATGAAATTTCCCGAATACGGGATGAATAAAGTTATCCAATCCAATCCAAACCTTTGACCAGTTTGCCATGGGTGACCCTACCAGGGGCAAAGGCAAAAGTGTTATAGTTTTTTCTTCACAAAATGCACATTGAATGCTAATGAATAATTTCCCTTCTGACACTCAACAGCTGTGCTGACAGTCAAGTCAGAAATATGACACGGCCTGCTCCTGAAGAGACAATAAAATATAACACACAACAGTTAAGAATCAAGCGAACATGTACTATTGGGTGCGTCTAGCCATATTTGATCACTCACTGAGCTGGCAAGCTTTCAATAAAATTTTATTCTTAACGATCATTTTATAACCACTGGTTAATATCATGTAAAGCTGTGTTGTTATTCATGGAAACAGTGGCCTTGCATAATAGAATTGGCACAAAATTCTTTTCACCTTCCTACAAGTGGGAATCAATCCACACGTGGTGCATAGATCACTGAACTACCAGCTGGGTGGCTTAATAAATTATTAAGGGCGGAACTTACATGAGATAAAGAGAATTAGTACATTACATAAAGAAGAACGCATTAAAAAAAATATAATTAGGTATGCCACACATAATCTAAACATGCAGTGCAAAACCAAATTTCTTGGACCATTAGAAAGCAAGGGAAAGAAAAAAACACTCAATTGAAGTGATATTTAATTGGTCGTATTGTAAGAATTGTGCAACAAACAGTCTGCATACCACCACACCACTTCGCTTGTACACAGGCAACTCAATGAAATTCATTTGACGGCACAGTATTTAATACACGAGTCAAACCGATTACGCCGAGGGCCGCAGTGGGTCCTGGTCTTTGTTCCAACCGATCCAGTGCCGACATTTTAACCAATCAGGTGTCTTCTAAAATAAGTAGCACCTGACTTTAATGAACTGATTACACTTGCAAAAGGTATCCTCTTGTTGAGTGGGAATGAAAACCTGCGGCCCTTTGAGGACCGGTTTGACACCCCTGATTTAATACCACCAGCTGTCTGAGTTCTTAAAAAATGAAATTCGGCACCTTCCGAGCAGAAATAGCAGTGGTGTGCCGTCAGGGCCTTCAAGGCTTTCTCTGCTGGCCTAAGAAATATCTGAATCATATATTATATTTTGTCCATCAATACTTATTAAATAATTCCAAATTGTCTGTTAGCTTCCTCTCATTGCTTTCCCCCCTGGTTGCACTGCTTCCAGATGTGTTTTCATATTGAAGCATTTAACCAATCACATTTCAGCCATTATTTGTTGCCAGGGTCAGAAATCTGCCTCAAGGCCTTCACAATCAGTTCTGCAGGCTCTGGTGCATTAAACAAGCGTCGATAAGACTGTTGCTTTAACCAATCAGAATTCGATTTGGTGACACCAAGGCCTTCTCGCAGGAGTAGGGATACATCATTGCCTTCTCGCAGTCGTGGGGAAACGTCATCGCTTTCACCAACTATGATTGGCTAGTGATAGAGTAGGCGGACTAAAGCCAAAGTGAGCCAGCCAGAGATCGCAAACTCCACCCACAATGGCCGACAGAGGAAAACAAATGGATTTGGTTGCAGATTTGCTCACAAAGCCATTTTCCAGACGGACTTTTCCAGAAAAAAATTGACATCATTAAGAAAGGGCGGTCAACTCCGAAGCTAGCAAGCCTGTTCTAGACGGGAAAAGGGTGTGTCCGCCACTTTGAGTTCGCTAACTACGAGCGCTACTCCTGGCTCACGGGCTCCGAGGAACACTGCAAATTGTATTGCTGGGAGTGCTTGTTATTTGCCACCGATCGATATGGTGTTTGGAGCAAGACTGGATTCGCAAATTTGACTTGTTTAACCAAAGCAGCAAAGAGACACCAACACACTGCCGGACACTTACAAGCAACTGTGCTCTCCAAAACCTTTTGGGAAACCCGAGTGGAGTTACAGTTCAGCGAGCAAGTGCGCAGGGAAACAGAGCGCCACAACGAAAAGGTAAAGAAAAATAGGGAGATCTTAAAAAGTTTGATAGACTGTAAACTTTCATTTCGGGGACTCGATGAAAGCGCTGCATCCCCCCAAAAAGGAAATTATGTGGAACTTCTTTCTCTATTTGCTGAGAGAAACACTGATTTATATTACCACCTGTCCACTAATAAAGTGTTTAGTGGCACGTCGGCCAAAATACAAATATACCTGATCACTGCTATTACTGAAGTGAAGGAGGAAGAGATGAGAAGGGAAATAAAAGTACTGTTTGTCTCTGGAATGGTGAATGATTCTGTGCGGTGTGCTGATGGATTTAAAGCACATCTGGATGATTTTGAATTTTGTTTTTTTGCTTCACACATTTAATGGCATTTTTGAGCATTCAGACATGCTTTTTTCAATACTACAGAACAACAAACTGGATGTACAGTTTGTCCTGCAAGAGTAAAAGAGTTTTGTGACACAGTTGAGCGAGAGAGGAGCCGATATGAGGAAATCTACAAGGCCACTGAACGCAGTGCGGGTGCTCTAAGCGCATGAAGAGGTCAAGCGCAAGATTCTCGCGCGCACTACCACCAACTCCACGACAGGATTCTGGACAATATTACTTGCCAGGGGCGGACCAGATTTCAAGAACACGAAAGACTGATGTTTCTCTCCCTCCTCGACCCGCAGAAGTTTTGGGAATATCAGAAAACTTTCCCACATGCAGCCTTCTCCATCTTAACGCAGAGCCACGGTACACTTTTCGATCTGCCTCGGCTAACAACAAAACTGATTGTAATGAGAGACAAACGACCATCCGGACTTACAATCATACTGTGACCAGCGAGAATCGAGCCCGTGTTTTCCCGTACCAAAGTCAGACGAGTAAACCTCTACACCAGGAGGCGGCCAGAAATACTAAAGGAACATAAATTTAACAAACTCACTAGCAAAGTGGATCGCTCTGGATAGTAGGCCACTATCAGTTGAAAATAAGGCGCTGGCATATGTGCTACATGTTGGAAAATTTGATTTGATTTTTAAACTGCCTCGCAGAAAGCCAATAACAGGTGGCCCGGTAAATGAGTGGTTAGCGGGTCAGCCTCACAGTTCTGAGATTGAGGGTTCGATCCTAGGTCCGGAGCTTTCTGTGTTGAGTTTGCATGGGCTTCCTGGGTTTGGGTGGGGTTTCTCTGGGTACTCCGGCTTCCTCCCACATCCTAAAAAACATGCATGCTAGGCTAGCTGGCTAACACTACATTGCGCCTAGGTATGAGTGTAAGAGTGAATGGTTTCTCATTGTGCCATGCATTTGGCTACACACCAATTCAGGGTACCCGAATTCCTGGTACCCGAAGTCAGCTGGGAAATGGCTCCAGCACCCTGTGACCCTTGTGAGGCTAAGCGGAACAGAAAATGAATAAATGAATGAATGAAGTGATGCAATGCAGAAACTGTCATTTCAGTATTTCACAGGGGATCGATCATTGGTCTTTGGACCGTCTGTAATTAAATTAGTTTTTTTCATTGTATTTTGGGTTGCTTTGCATTCATTCATTTTCTCTACTGGTATCCTCACAAATGTCGTGGGTGGTGGTGGGGTCTATTCCAGCCAACTATGGGCAGCGGACGGGGAACACCCAGAATTGCTTGCCAGCCAATCACAGGGAACTAGGAAACCATTCCCATTCACACTCATACCTAGGGGCAATTTAGAGTGTTCAACCAACCTAATGTGCATGTTTTGGGAATGTGGGAGGAAACCAACGCAAGCCCAGGGAGAACATGCAAACTACAGACTCTCAGAACTGTGAGCGGGACATGCTAACTACTCTACCAAGTCGCCTGGGTAGCTTTGTATGCAATGCACAATCCCGCAATTTAAATCTTCCCTGTATAAAATACAGTATGGTCACTACTGAACTTTAACAAGTTACACGAATCACGTAAAATCAGATCATCTATTGCAAACAATACAATACTCAATGAAAACATGTCTAGAGCACGGTGCCCATTATATAGATCGCAATCTCCCGGTAGATCCCCAAGGAACTATCGGTACTTCGCCAAGGTACTATTAGTAGATTGCATGACAATACCCTTTTGATCTCTCCCCTCTGTCGGTTTCCTTAGATAGGCTCTAATGAATTTGGCATGTCCGCAGTAAGCTTTAGCATGAATCGAAAGTAGATTTTCACTCCCGTTCCCTACCGCTTCCATACATGTTGATAAAGACTAATGTGAGGTACATCAACAAAAATAATTGCTGAGCTTTTTCGGTGGCCTAGCGTTTTTAGACAGGTGCTGCAGAGGTCAAACCTATGGAAGATGGAAGTTATGTACAGTGGTACCTCGACATACGAGCTTAATCCGTTCCGGGACTGAGCTCGTATGACAAGATTCTCGTAACTCGAGGTAAAGTTTCCCATTGAAATGAATGGGAAACAAATTAATTCGTTCCAACTCTCTGAAAAAAAACACCAAAAACAGGATATTGGATTGAAAAAAATGTTTTATTTCTTATAATTCGCCATATATTGACAAAGTAATAAATAACGAGTGGTTTAATAGAAATAAAGTGTTTAATCTAACTAAAATTGGGCGGATTTCGCCAAGGGGAGAGGGGCTTCGTTTTTTTTTTTCTTCCACACAACGCACTCGTAAACAGAACAAACACTCCACCCTCACGTTCGCTATCGATGGGCTGTTTGCTGTCGTACTATTCCCTTCAAAATATTCCGAAAATGATGCACACAAATGTCCTCACAATCGGAGAACGCACGACCACTTGCCAACGAGCAGCAGTCTTATCAGCGATCGCACCGCTGCTCATGGGAGCTTCGGGGGCGCTGGCTAGCGGCTCATTTTAGCTTGTAGCATCTGTGTTCGCATCCCCTCGAACGGCGACTATGATAGAGTTGCTACCGGGGATGCTGTTGCGAGCACGAGTATACTTCATTACCCAGAAAGCCCTCTTTTCCCCGCGCATGGGCGTTGTTCGTTTCCTGGTCTGAATAGCTCATCCGGTGCTCGTAAATATTGTTATACGTACACGAAAGATATGCAAAAAAAAATGCCATGGCCACCTGGCTTGGTCGCATCACGAAATTTTGACCGCATCACGGGCGAATTATTCGATCGAAATTTCCCCCGTAAGACGAGCATTCCGTATGACGAACGGTCGTATGACGAGGTACCACTGTATTCAGTTCCATATATCAATTTATCTGTAGTATGTTTGTGTTTAAGATGGCTCAAGAATGAATGAAGAGTTTATTGTCGAACATCAGTATACGTTTGAAATGGAAGATTTAATTATACATTTTGGGGTAGTGAAGGCAAAGGTCACAGAGGTCAGAAATCGAATTTCTTGACAACCTAACTCTGATTAGAGATAAACGTATTCAAGAGTGATGACATTTTGTGGCATACGGGCAAAGATACTCGGCCCACTTAAACAAATATGGCAATGGTTCGAATTTGGTTGATTGGACGGATGTCAGCTATCCCAGGGTGTGCCACTATTTTTGCTTCTGTAATTTTTTGTTGATGATGATTTTGTTGATGATTACTAGGATATGGTAGGCAAGTGGATAGTACGTCGACCTCACAGTTCTGGGATCGAGGGTTCGATCCCAGGTGGATCCCTACTATGTGGAGGTGCAAGTTCTCCCCGCCATGCGTGGTTTCGCTCTGGGTGCTCTGTTTTTCCCCCACAAACCAAAAAGATGCAGGGTAGGCTGGTTGAACACTCTAAATTGGCTCAAGGTATGAGCGTGACTGTGAATGGTTTTCCCTCCCCTTGTGCCCTGCAGAAGACTGTATAAACATTTACATCTTTTATTTGATAATATAGATGTTTGACGATTTCAACTGCCTGATCAGTGTTGAGGTGCTAGTCTCGTATGAGAGCAAAGCGCCACATTGACTACATTCAGCGAAGCCAACGCAAGTTTCTCTAGCAGATTCAACAATTGATGCCAATAACTGACGAATGCAAAGCAAGTTTTCTTTTGAAGCTTTTCAAAAATTCACTCTTTACCGGTACCAGGGCGTGTTTAGTTTATCCTTAACTTCTTGCGGCGTTCACATGACGTGCGCAGAGCATGCTCTGGCTTTGCGGCTCCGCCTCCAATTGCTATTACATTACAATGCCTTCTGTTTTATCCAAAATCCCAAATTATTTATTTTATAACAAGTATTCCTTAGTTTAGTATCCACACATCATTTTAGTATACATTTTTATAAACATTTATTTATTTAAAAAAAAATTCAGCGAGAGAGACTAAACATCGTTTTAGTATACTTTTTTTTCAGCGAGAGAGAAGCCCGGCCCGACCCAAACCCGAAGTAATGATTAACATTTTAGGCCCGACCCGACCCGAAACTCAAGAGCTTACCTCTAAATGGCACTGATCATATTAACCCCGGAATGTTCGTTTATTTGGAGCCATTACTATTGGCAAATTTCACCTGTAGTTTCTCCAGTGTTAAGGATAGTGCACACAAACATGGTCATAAAATGTGTGTAGATACATGACTGTAAAGCTATACACAAGTGCAGGGCTCCCCAACTAAATTGGGTAGTAACTTGATCAGCCAAGTGGCCCAGGGGCAAAACATGGGGAGGGAGGTGTCTATACTATTACATATTTTTTTAAATCTTTTTTTTAAATTCAAAACTTATATTTAAATTAGCAATAATACTATTATCTTATTATTATAATATTTATCTGAACATTGCTTATATAAAGCTTTCATTTGTTTTCATATCCTAAAAAAATAATTGCACACCTTATAGTATCAGTTGTCGGGAACCTTTTTGACGGAAAGAGCCAATAACAATTAATATTTTCAGATGTTATTCTTTGAGAGCCATACTCAAAATGTAAAAGTAAAAATATTAATGTGTGCTATTTGTAGTAATGTCACCACTTTTAAAGTACAAACATTGTCTGAGATCTTTTGACAACATTGTCGCGCTGTTGCTAATCAATGATAATCAATGTGAGTATGCATGCAGAAGAATCTAATGGGGAAAAAAAGCTTAAGGCCACACTAGAGGTAGTGTCGGCACCACAATGATCACGTAACGCTTGTATTGATTTATTCAGGACTGAGCTCTCTCCACATCGGTTCCCATATTTTACCTTTTTACCTTACAGTTTAGCGGCGAGCCATGTGCACTTATCAAAAGAGGCACATATGGCTCCCGAGCCATAGGTTCCCTACCCCTGCCTTATACAGTCGTACCTCCACTTACGAAATTATTTGGTTCCAGGACTTTTTTCGTAACTTGAAAATTTCATAATTAGAGTAGTACTTTTTATGTATTCTCTAATTCGTTTCACGGTCCTTATAAAACTACCAACTAAACCCTTTAAAATTGATCAGTGTCCCAATTTTGTATAAAGGATGTGAGAAAAACACAACAATAAAAGAAAATTATTTTAAAAGTTATTTATTAATGTCTTAAAATGAATAATAAGCATACAAAATCTTTCCCTATGACACGACCCGCCAGAAAGCCGTCCACTTTGTAGTACATTTTAGACTTTTACGTGTGCCCTATGTGAGTAAATATGTGCCCTATGTGTGGAAATATGAGTCGCTTTGCGTTTCTATGTTTTTTTAAATTGCTTAATAAGGGGAATTGTAATCATTAATAAGGGGAGCATTTAGCCAAGGTGGACAGCACATGGTAGGCGCACACGCATTCCCCTTTAACCTGTCAACATCAGAAAGCCGTCCACTTTGTAGTACATTTTAGACTTTTATAGTGAGGATAAAGCAATTCAGAAAATGAATGAACGTGTACCCTATGTGTGTGTATATGTGAATATGCGTGACCGGATGTTTCGTCGACGGACAATTTGTCACCGGACACTTCGTCGCCAGACAGTTTGTCGACCGGACATTTCGTCACCGGCGTTTCGTCGCCGGACATTTCGTCGGCGGACAATTCGTAAGGTTAGTGGTTAGAATTAAGGTTAGGGCAAGGGTGTCAAACCGGTCCTCAAAGGGCTGCAGTGGGTGCAGGTTTTCATACCAACTCAACAAGAGGATACCTTTTGCAAGTGTAATCAGTTAATTAAAGTCAGGTGTTACTTTTTTTGGAAGACACCTGATTGGTTAAAATGTCGGCACTGGATCGGTTGGAACAAAGACCAGATCTTTTTCGTATCTCGGGGCACTCTTTTGCATATACAAGGCTTTTGTAACCTGAAAATTTAGTGCTTAGAGGCATTCGTAAGTAGAGGTATGACTGTATAAATATCCATAGCGCAATGTACCCAAACAGTCAAGCTGTCAGCGACATGCAGCGACATCTTCAGAATCTCAGGGGTCTCAAACTTGCGGCCCGCGGGCCAACTGCGGCCCTCGGGACGATAATTTGCGGCCCCCGTCTTAATATGAAAGATCGATTTTTTTTTTTTTAATTTTTTTTTTTTTTTTTACCCCTTTCCCCATGATGGCGCCGTTTAAGTGGCAGCCAGTGGCAGTAGCTCTGTCCACTCATGTTTTTCTTGTTTTACAGCATGTTTTACATGAAAAATTAGAGGGAACATTGACATGCACCTGCTTGTGGCAGGTGTGATACTGGTGTGCCGATAGCGAGCAATGATGATGTCGTGACCGGATGATTCGCCTAAAGACGTTTCGCCGACGGACGTTTGACAGACGGACAGGTCGTACTAGTATTTGTTAGTTTAATGATTAAATACAAATACTAGTATTTGTATTTAATCATTAAACGCTGTTTTCAGCTGGATTTGACCGAATTTGAGAGCATTTTGAGCCGTTTGGCGAATGGACGTCTATAGACGTTTTTTTGCCTCCATCGCGATATCATCCAGTATTTGTATTTAATCATTAAATGCTGTTTTAGGATGGATTTGACCCGATTGCTGTCATTTTACGGCTCGGTTCTGCTACATCTGCCTGCCCAAGAGTGCTTATTCCCGGACTGCCATTGATGGTAGACGAACATTGATTTTTACTATAATTTGGACAACACCGGCGGCGGGCCGGATTAAAAATCCTAACGGGCCGTATATGGCCCGCGGGCCGAGGTTGAAAAACTTGTACACACACGATCCGGCGGGGCGAGCGTTCGAATCCCGTTTCGGCGAAACCTCCGTTCGGCCGAATGAACGTTCGGTGGAACGTCCATTCGGCGACCTGCCCGTCTGTCAAACGTCCGTCGGCGAAACGTCTTTAGGCGAATCATCCGAGTACCGATGATGTCGCTCACACTGGTACTCAGTGCGCTCAGGGAGGTTGTCTTTCTGCTCAGACCAACAAAAAATTAGAGGGAACTTTGGTTCGGAGCTGAATGAACCAATCACGGTGAGGTATACGGCTCTGGAGGGCGGGACATCGGCCGGGCTGTCCAGTGCCTCGCTCACTCACTCATTCATTCCTCCAATCAGCTGGGCGGAGGAGAAGCCGTGAGGCCGATCACTCCGCTCGGCGCGCACACTCCTCCGCTGCTCTCAGCATAGAACTGAATGAGGCGCTATGATCCGTGATCCAGCCTGTCAGTGTCTGTAGCCATCTCCGCGATTGAAACGGAGAGCGAAAGTGCACATGCGCCACAAACCCGCGCGACTGAATGTGAAAGATCAACCCGAGACTCATTCCAAGTGGAAAAACATATTACAGAGCCCCAGAGAGGTCTCTTTCAAAGCCTGCCGTGAAGAGAAACGTCGGTGATGAGCACAGACAGTTTCAAGAAAAGTGGGGAGTGCAATATTTCTTTGTTGAACACAGGGGCACCCCGACGTGTCTCATTTACACTGAAAAAGTTGCGGTGCACAAGGAATACACTTTGAAACGTAATTGTACTACGAGACATGCTGAGGAGTACGAAAAATACCAGGGAGATGAGAGAGCCAACCAGGTTGCCAGTCTTAAAACACGTCTTCTGAGGCAACAGGATCTCTTCAAGAAGGCTACCAAAGACAGTAATGCAGCAGTCAAAGCTAGCTACGCCGTTTGTGAGTTGATTGATCCTGTGCTAAGTGATCCCAAATGGCTCATGGACTTGGCTTTTCTTGTTGATATCACACATGAGCTTAATGTACTGAACAAGAAGCTACAAGGCCAGGGGCAACTTGTCAGTGCTGCCCATGACAACGTGAGAGCATTCTGCACTAAACTTGTGTTATGGAAAGCCCAGCTCTCTCAGACAAACCTTTGCCATTTCCCAGCATGCAAGGCTCTCGTGGATGCAGGCACACCATTCAGTGGTGAGAAGTATGTTGAGGCCATTTCGAAGCTACAGGAGGAATTTGATCACAGATTTGCAGACTTCAAGACACACAAAGCCACATTTCAAATTTTTGCGGACCCCTTCTCCTTTGATGTGCAAGATGCCCCTCCTGAGCTTCAAATGGAGCTCATTGACCTGCAGTGCAACTCTGCACTCAAAGCCAAGTTCAGGGAGGTGAGTGGAGAAGCAGACAAGCTTGGACAATTTTTGAGAGAGTTGACCCCCAGCGTCCCTGAACTTTCCCGAAGGTTCAAGCGGACCATGTGCCTTTTTGGGAGCACATACTTGTGTGAGAAGCTCTTCTCCACCTTGAACTTCAATAAGTCCAAGTACAGGTCCAGACTTACTGATGAGCATCTTCAAGCTCTACTGAGGGTCTCCACTGCTTCCTCCCTCAAGCCAAATGTGACTGTGTGAGAAGAAGCGCTGCCAGGTCTCTAGCAGCAAGGAGTAGGCAAGAGAAGCCGTGTTCAGAATATTTCATGTTCAATGTTCCATTCAAGTTCAGAAAGTTAAAGGTTAAAGAGCTGTTAATACAGACATTTGAAACGGAATAAAAATAATTCATTTTCTCTACTTAGCCAGCCAGTGTATATCTACTGTATGCTCATTAGTATTATTTGGTTTTGTATTACTGATTGATTTATTTTTTATTCATCTCTAAGTTAATTTATTTAATTCATTATTTTTTGTTAAAAAATAAAGATATTTGATAACGTTGGAATGTTTTATCAGTGCTTTTCTTGTGGAAATCCTGATGCGGCCCAGTCTCACCCAGACTCGGCCTCTAGCGGCCCCCAGGTAAATTGAGTTCGAGACCCCTGATCTAGAGGTATGACTGTTAAGTACATCCAGAAAATTAACCTTGACTCAGAAAACAGAATCGGGTTAAACGTGCAATGTACAAACTTTTAAACACTGTTGTATTTCATTTGAAAAGTGCAACTCAAATATAGTATAAATATGGCACCTCAAAAAGTATACTGTACATTTATGAACAATGTTAGGGGAATCTGGTGGAACTTTTTTTAAGCTTCGGTTCTTTCTCTCCAAAATTGACACTGCCTCCATACACTCCTATCAGAGTCAATATGAGGCTTTTTGCGTTTGCGCCAAATCCACTGCACTTGTGAGCACTTTAAAGCCTGCTGTTAATACTGCATCATTACCTATATTGTGATGTGTTCCACCCACATAATGTCCTTTCACTTAACATATTTTCTGTCCTCTTGTTGCTGATTTTGAAGGAGTAATTCATTCATTTTCCAGACTACTGCTGGAGCCTATCCCAGCCAACTACAGGAACCAGGCGGGGGAACATCCTGAATTGGTGGCCAGCCATTCGCAGAACACAAAAACAAAGACAACTATTCATGCTAACAATAATATCTAGGGGCAATATAGAGTGTTCAGCCAGCCTACCACGCATGTTATTGGGATATGGGAGGAAACCAGAGTACCCAGAGAAAATCCATGCAAGGGGTGAACATGCAAACTCCAAATGGGAAAGTCCAAACCTTGGATTGAACCCTCAATATCAGAACTGTGAGATCAATGTGCTACCCACTGAAAAAGTGAATCATGTCTAAAACAGCAACTGTCTCAAAGTCAAAAGTCATAATCCTTTATTGTCATCATACACAGCTTGGTGGTGCTACTCCACAAAGTGCATTTTCCCAGTAAAAAAAAAAGAAAAAAAAGAGTAATATAAAAATATGAAAAGTCACATCCTGGCAAGGTAAATTCTAAAATATTGCACAATCTAAGATATTGCACATTGTTATTGCACACCCCAAAGTTATTGCACAGAAGGGATTGTGTGTCGTGCTAACGCAAGTTCAGAGTCCTGATGGCTGTGGGAAAAAACTGTCCTTAAGTCTATTTGTCCATGCTTTGTGAGACCTGTAGCGTCTGCCAGAGGGCAGCAGCTGGAACAGGTTGTGACCAGGGTGGTCTGGGTCCCGAACATTGTTCCCGGGTCTCCTGAGGTAGCGAGGGCTGGCAATGTCATCCAGTGAGGGCAGAGAGCAGCCGATGATCTCCGATTGATCACTCTCTTTTCTGTCTGTTTATAAGAAGCACTGGCCTTGTAATGCTTACTGCAAGCAAAATGAAGGCTTTTCATTTATCTCACAAAGGCATTTAACACCATCAACCACCAGATCCTGCTGATTAAACAGAGTAGTTTTCTCACCAAGCACGCTGAATTAGATTGAATCATACATATCTCTAAGATCACAGTGCGTCAGGATACAAAATACTAAATCTACTTCACAGAATAACATTCTTGGTGTTCCGCAGGGGACAGTGCTAGGTTCACTGCTCTTCACTCCTTTTATAAATGATCTGCCAAGCTGTTGTCCTTCGATTGTCACCTGCCAAATGTATGCTGATGATGCCGTTCTATAGTTCTATATGTCCACAAGAAAGACAAAGAACATGCTGCAAGGGAACTGACATGCAATGACAAGCGTGTATAACTGGCTTGAAAAAATCCCAACTGCATTTAGAAATTCGGCAACATGCGAGCACCAACAACGGAAGTTTATTTGAAATGGATTGTCGATGCTTGGGATCATCTGCCGAAAGATCTAATCATCAAGTCGTTCAAGGGATGCGGACTGACCAACGCTCTCAAAGGCTTGAAGGATTGCCAGATCCATTGTTTCAGGTCAGACGGCCCAATTCAGACTGGTTTGCAACTTCTCCAGCAGCGCGAGCCAATGCTGGCGACGATGAACGTGAACTCACTCAGGAACTCGACACTGATGCGGAAAGTGATGGGAATGACGACGACAGCTACAACAGCGACGTCTCACTTGATTTTCACCAGTGAATTTGTAATTACTTGCATTTGTGACTTTTGTTAAATAAATATGTATATGTTACCTGGTTTCTTTTTTCATCCATAAAATTTGTAAACCTTAATTCTAGCCTGATTTAGCCATTCCATTACCACTTTTGATGTGTGTTTGGGGTCATTGTCCTGTTGGAACACCCAACTGCGCCCAAGACCCAATCTTCGGGCTGATGACTTTAGGTTATCTTGAAGAATTTGAAGGTAATCTTCCTTCTTTATTATCCCATTTACTCTCTGTAAAGCACCAGTTCCATTGTCAGCGAAACAGCCTCACAGCATAATACTACCACCACCGTGCTTGACGGCAGGCATGGTGTACTTGGGGTTAAAGGCCTCACCTTTTCTCCTCCAAACATATTGCTGTGCATTGTGGCCAAACAGCTCGATTTTTGTTTCGTCTGACCACAGAACTTTCCTCCAGAAGGTCTTATCTTTGTCCATGTGACCAGCAGCAAACTTCAGTCGATCCTTAAGATGCCGCTTTTGGAGCAAGGGCTTCCTTCTTGCACGGCAGCCTCTCAGTCCATGGAGATGCAAAGCACGCTTGACTGTGGACACTGTCATCTGTGTTCCAGCAGCTTCTAATTCTTGGCAGATCTGCTTTTTGGTGATTCTCGGTTGAATCTTCACCCTCCTGACCAATTTTCTCTCAGCAGCAGATGATAGCTTGCATTTTCTTCCTGATCGTGGCAGTGACAAAACAGTGCCATGCAATTTATACTTACAAACAATTGTTTGCACTGTTGCTCTTGGGACCTGCAGCTGCTTTGAAATGGCTCCAAGTGACTTTCCTGACAGACTTGTTCAAGTCAAGGATTTGCAGATTTTTCAGATCCATGCTGAGCTCCTTTGACTTTCCCATTGTAGCGTTTGGGGGCGTTTGCATCCAATGAGCCCGATTTAAATGGCCTCAGAAGTCACCAGCTGTAGTCACTCATAATCACTCACAAGAAGTTAAGAGGCCATGCTATGAAGCTCATTTCACTGACACAACTTTCTAAGTCACCAAAATTGCTAATTCGTGTTGCTGTATGTATATTTTTGACCCAGCATATTTGATCACTTTTTTTGTTAACCCATAATAAAGTCATAAAAGAACCAAACTTCATGAATGTTTTTTGTGACAAAAAAGTATCTGTTCCAATCACTCTATCAAAGAAAAATCAGAGTTTTAGAAATAACTGGAAACTCAAGAGAGCCATGACATTATGTTCTTCACAAGTATATGTAAACTTTTGACTTTTTATCGCTCAATAAGGGGAATTGTAATCATGAATAAGGGGAACAATTGGCCATGTTTGACAGGTATGATAAGAGCCCTCGGCAACCACCTAACCACCAATGCTGAGGGTCGGCACTGAATTAGAAATTTATAATACGTATTTGCCTTTATATTGTTTTAATAAATCTTAACTCAAACTGTTGTTGTTAGACCGCAGTCCACCAGTTGAGATCCCCTGCACTTATAGCATCAGGCAATGAATGCACACACCTGTAGGTTCCTATAATGGACAGGGCTGCGACAGTGGCTTGTCTTTGCAATCTCTTCGTTGGTATAGAACAGCTCACAAAGTTTACAAAAGAAACCAGCCCTTGGCTCAATGAACTCCACTCCTGCAAAGTAGTGAACAATATGAACGTCACCATTTTAAAAAGGAATTGTTGCAATAATTGAAAGACTGATATAATGAATTGAATTGTCATCGTCTTCATTCATTGCTGTGTAGTGATATACAGTGCTTTTCGTTTTAAAAATACTGATTTCATTCATGCTGAATTTATTTTGGATAAAAAGTCAGCTTGTCAAATCATCATACAACCAAAATAACCATGTTACTCATAGCAGAAAGCTCTCATGTCTGTGATCTATTGTTGCCATGCAGCAACGGCTTATGTAAGTCCCTATGCAGCATGTGCTGGGTGCTGCCATTCCATAGCTAATAATAATATAAATATCTCTCAGAGATCCAGTTTGCGAGCAAATGGCGAAAATAGGTCAGCAATTGGAAGGCCTATTCCGTCAATTAGAGTGTTAATACACAGTTCGTCAGTGCCATTGTTAGCAATATACATGATAACGCTTTCACGTTCACACTAACACAGCAGACACTAATGTCTGTGACTGTAAAGCTGCTAGAATGTTTTACTACAAAGGGGATCAACTATTATGTTCTATTTGGGGTATCGTCGGACAGCTTAATTGATTTTTTTCCTATTCCCAACAGAGGCTTAATAAAATATATCCATCTTACCTAAAGGGATGATGTGTTCAATGCCAAGCTTCTCCTGATCAACAGATGAGGGCTTTTCAATATCTGTAAAAAGTAAATTAAAATTTGAAAATGCAAGTTCCTGGATAAACACAGTGGGAAGATTTCTATGTTATTATTGAATAATAAAGAAGAAGAAAAGAAATTTAGTTTTAGGGTTGCTTGGTTTTATGCTTTTTTTCTCCCTGGTGTCCTGTCTGAGTGATTGGCGATTGTGTTCAGCTGCCATTTCTCCGCCCCTGGTGTATTCCCTGCCTGCTCCGTCGTGTGTTTCCCAGGTGTTCCTAAATGCCTCGTGAACCCACGTCAGTCTATTTGAACCCCACTGATTGTTATGTCATTTGTTGGATCGTCTGCTTTCGTTCGTCCTTGACACGTTTCCTCAGTACCTCGTTCCATGTGCCTCCTTCCTCACTTTCCCGTATCTCCCCTGGTCAGGTTTGGTTTTGTGATTTGATTTCTAAGTCTTTGTTATTTTCTAAGATCCTGCCTAAGTTATTAAAGTTTTGGTATGAGCACTACTTCCCTCGTCCTGGCCTGCTTCCCTGAAATTGGGTCCTAATTCCTCATTACCTCGCCATGACGTCTTGCCAAAGACGTAACATTTTTATTTGATTTGGATCATCAGAATTAAATAATGAGGCCAGTTTAGATAGAAAAAATGAGAATTGAAATGTAAAACATCTGATGTAAAGTACCTTTTTTTAGAATACTGTGCCCCTTGTTCTGTGGAACATATAAGCTGGCTTCAGTGACCTGTACTACATCTTGAACCTTGCTGTGTTCTAATATTTGAATGTGATTATTTACTAGATGTTCTTCCAAAGGTCCACTATCGCTAACTTTAGCTCCTGCAGATGTCTCCCCGAGTTTTGAGTGAAACTCTTCATTGGGAAAATGACTCGGCTTTGATAGAGGTTGCTCAGAAGTCACAGGACTCTGCATGTGCACCTCCACAATTGTCTCTGTTATTATAGTTTTTTCAGATCCAAAGGTTTCTGCTGGTATTTCAGCATTCTCACATGTCTGTTCCTTACTGAACTTGGTAATATATGTCTCCCGTTCCTCCAAAGGGACGGAAGGTGACTTTAAAGTCTCCACCATTGTTTGTGTTTGTTTTTTTGCCACTTCAGGATAATCCGCATTCTCTTCCAGCTCTGGAAGGTCCGGTTCAATAATTACTAAATCATCTTCTCCAACTTCATCAACTGTCAGAAATTCTTCCATGTTCTTGGGATAACAACACTCGTCATCAGTGTTTTCTTCGCTTTCTAAAGCCTTTTCCTTCCAAACAAATAAGGAAAATGTCTTTTAATAAACAGCTAAGCATTTGTGTGGATATGATTTCCTTTTTGCCTTCTTACATTGCTAGTATGTCTCAAACATTCAGCAGCATCTGTTGGCTTGTGGCCATCCTGTGGTGACACATGCTCTTTAGATTGATCATCCTGAAAAGAAAAGTGAATTAGAATCTAGAAAAATATTCAGCCATCCATTTTTAACACTGAGTATCCTTGTCGGAAACACAGAATCTATCCCAACTGACTGGGTGAAAGGTGGACTACACCGTATACTGATCACTTGTAAACTTGGGTCACTCACAGACTCAGTGATAGACAACCATTCACACTCACAATCATTCTGATGCTGAGTAGGAAATAATCCCATTTTGGTTAACTGATTTTTGGTGTTCCTTATTCACTGATATTGACCGCTTAGAAACATCCAAGTTATCAGAGAAACCTAAGAGTTAATGAGTCAAATTAATGGAATTTAGGAAAATAAAAAGATATTGTTTGAACATTTATGAACCTAAAGATATAATTGCGGAATTATATTTGTCTGTAGGCTATAATTAGCCAGTAGAAGTCATGTGCGCTATTTGTTATAGCCTTCAGTATGCAGTGTGCTGTAGTACGCGTGCGCTTGTTTTATGGGTCAGTTTTTCGCTAAACTTGACAATTTGATTAGCATGCATTAAAAAGAGTAAGACGATACTTTATACTTTCCTTTGTACGACTGTTTTTGGAACACAGATTTGTCAAGAGAAGTCTGGTGGGCGGTTAGGTTTATAAAGCACTTGGGGAAATCCCTGCTATAACCGATATTTGTTATACTGTAATGTACCGTATTTTCTTGCATATAAGCCGTATTTGTCGCTCAAAAAAATGATGACTGAATCCAGGGTACGGCTTACATGTGCATATATTAGACTTGACATGCATGAAACTGCAAGGTGAAAAAGATGAAACGCCATTATGCAAGACAATGCGGCTGATACAATTATTAATTTCAAAATAGAGAATAGATAAACAGATAAAATGCTAAACAAAATTTATTTTGACATCTATGAATGAAATTCGAGAAAAACGTGAAAAAACTCACTCACATGCCTGCCACTGCTCGCTCAGGGAGTCACCATCTTACTGTACTTAAACGTGCAATGACTGGCCAGACGCAAATGGTACTCGGCCGTTTGGTCGCCGGACTTTTGGTCGCCGGACGTTTGGTCGCTGGACGTTTGGTCGCCCGGAAGGTTATTGATAATTACCATTTAAAATGGTTGCTCAAATTCCCTAAATACAAACTGCAAATTATTATTTAGTCACACTTAATGCCCTATTAATTATTAGGCTAAAGAAAAGCTCCAAATTTCCCGTACTTTTATTGTGTTTTGTAGGAGAACTTGTTAAGACCCTGACTGACGTCCCTTCCTAAGGGGACAACTCATGTGCATACAAACTCTTATACACTCACACGTCCGCTCAGTGAAACTGCTCAGGGCCATTGTTGGCTTTTATTGATGCGTAGACCGTGTTGTTTTACCTTGTTTTGTCGCCGGACTTTTGGCCGTCGGACGTTTGGTCGCCCGTTGTTTGGGTCCGGGCGACCAAAAGTCTGCGACCAAACGTCCGGCGACCAAACGTCCGGCGACCAAACGTCCGGCGACCAAAAGTCTGGCGACCAAACAGCTGGTCACGGACGCGAATAGCCTTGATAGATGTGTTCGTAGTGTTTACCCTGTCAGCACATCCCAATAGTTGTTAAGGCTTATCAAAGGTCTTGCGTTCGATCATTAAAATATCAGCCTTGCTACCTGCGTATGAGGCCAGGCGGCCGAGTGGTTAGCGTGTCGGCCTCACAGTGGGGGACCTGGGTTAAAATCCAGGTCGGTCCACCTGTGTGGAGTTTACATGTTCTCTCCGGGCCTGCGTGGGTTTTCTACTGGTACTCCGGTTTCCTCCCACATTCCAAAGACATGCATAGTAGGCTGATTGGATACTCTAAATTGCCCGTAGGTATGAGTGTGAGCGTGAATGGTTGTTTGTCTCCTTGTACCCTGCGATTGGCTGGCTACCAATTCAGGGTGTCCGCTGGCCCAAAGTCATCTTTGATAGGCTCCAGCACCCCCTGCGACCCTAGTGAGGATAAAGCTGTTCAGAAGATGAGATGCTCATCTCCTGTGTAATGTGTATTTCATACTGTTATTGCACCCAGAGACTTGGTGAATACTAGACCGCTACGGACACACTTCCTTGTTATACTGCTCACGTTACTTCCTTTTTGAATGTGTCTACGTTCAGGCAACACCCTTTTGGAACACAGAAAGGAAATGATTGTACATTTGTGATGATGAAATAAAACAAAATCCTGCTTTGATTTTTTTCTTTTTATTTCCTGTTCGAAAGTGACAACTATTGCAGTAATCGAAAGAATTGAGAGATTTCGACATTAGAACCAATATGGCCGCCACAACATCATAAACTTCAGGAAGAAAAATTGTAATTTCTGTCATTAAAAAGCACAAGGTTCTCGAGATAGACATTTCTTTTTTCAAATTGAATCATTTGGTATTTTGCATTTACCAAGACAGGCATATTAACTTGATATTATTTTTTATATTGATAATGACCCAAATAATGTACAATCCAGCAGACAATCCTTTGGATTCATGAATCAGGGGGCGTTTTATATGAGAGAAATTGTGAAATTCAATGATTTTAATGCAATTTTAAGGGTGTGGCTTATAGGCGGAGGCGGCTTATATGCGATAAAATACGGTATTTGATGTCATACTGTAATCTCCATTCAACAACTTTTCACCCATTATGGGTCTGGAATTTATGATGTAGAATTATAAACTGGTTGTTACCATAATCTAGATGTGCGTGTTACTCACTGTATTTCTCATGGGGCTGTCATGTTTCTCTGTAGTGGTGCACCTCTTGTTTGGCTTCCTAGTCCTCCCCCTGCTGGGTGAGCGGTACTTCTTATCTTCTGCAGTTCTAAGTGGCTCATCAATCATGTCGCTGTCTAGTTGCTTCGAATGCCTGCTGTGGTCACTGTCACTCCTCCTCTTCGACTTGCTATCATGTCTTGGGTATGGGGCTCTGCTCACCTTTATGTAGTGGCTTTCCACCGCGTTCCAGTAGGAGTTGAAGGACTTGACTAGAGGGCTGCCTCGGGTAAAGTCTCTTTTTCTAGGCATTCCTTTATCTCTTCCTTGCTCATCTGTGGGCCTACAGATGGAGTAATCCAGGGGCTTCTCATAGGCTTTCCATTGTTCTGATGGGCGTTCATTAGGCCAATCGCTGTTGGTGCTGCAGCTGTTCCACCTACAGGGTTCATCTGTCTCTTTGTCATCCTCGCCTCTTTTGTAATGAGAAGACCAGTCCCATGAACCTTGATGCGGACTTGGGCCACTGCTGTCTCTATCATGAGCCCTGCAGTGTGCTTCCTGGGGGCTGTGGGTTGAACTACAAGAGGTGAAACTGGGGCTGTGGGATTGAGGGCTGAGGGAACTCCTGACCGGGCTGCGAGAGCGGGCTCGGTCTGGCATGTAGCTGCAGGAAGGTTAATATGAATAAACCATCTAAAGCTTTGTTTGGACATTCTGAGGTTCATTTTCAATATCTTGTGTACTGTAATTGTAATCCTGCGACTGTCATGCACAAATGAACTTCTAGGCAAACAAACAGCAAACAATAGCAAACTTGATTAAACTACATTCTTTGATCAATGATGTTTTTCATTTCCTTACTGCTCAAGTTCTTGCATTTGATCTCTTTCCCAATGAGAAGCAATGTCTTGGATTATTGCCTGAACATCTTTACCCGGTTTCTGTAAAAGTAACAGATTTAAATTTTTTAAATGGCATTTTTTTTTGACTTTGAACATAATTCACACACGTTTTACCTTCAGTTGGAGCTCCTGGTACCTTTTAGACATTCGAATCAGAAGTTTCTGATTGTTTATCATGGCTGGTGTCAGTTGATAATACTGAACCATTGCTTGAGCTGCTTCAGCATAGGCCATCTCAAGAAAAGCCTGATAAGAGATAAAATAAAAACAATGCACCTGTAAAACCTTCTCTGTTGGCTTAATCAGTAGTAGTAACCCTGACGTATAGAGTTTGCTAAAACTAAAAAGAAATGGAATTTATGCATTTTAAACACTTGTAATTTTGTAAATGTAATCTTTTCGATCAGGTTAATCAAGGCAAAAAGTGCTTGTAATAAATGCATCCGCACTAGTGGCAATGACGACAATTGTATGAAAAGGTTTGGCCATTTCCTAAAAATATAATTCATTGATCAATCACTGTGTGTCTGGAGTGCCGATTTATTTTGATACTCTGATGAACAGAGTAACGTTTTTTATAATACGTATGTTTATTGGAATGAGGGAAGATGTGCAACATGCACCGTATCAAAACTAAATTACACAGATTCAAAAAATTAGGCACGCACCCTTGTCATTATTTGAATACCGTATTTACTCCCATATAAACCGCCTCCACGTATAAGCTGCACCCTTAACATTGCCTTAAAATAGATTACGGTAACAACCAGTTTATAATTGTACATCACTTTTTTTCCAAGATGGCACCGTTCACGCGGCACCCAGTGGCAGTAGCTCTGTCCACTCTTATGTTTTTCGTGTTTTACAGCCCTTCTATCTATTTTTTAGTTACATTTTAATATTTCTTAATACATTCCTTTTTACTTTACTTTGTACTTTATACTTTAATGTTTTTACAACTTTCCTTGTTCCGTTAGCCTGGCTTCTTTCTGCTACTTCTTTTTTGGAACCATTCAGCCATGCCTACGCTGTCATACACATGGGACTAGCTGTTACAATACGCAGCCTATATATATATGTACATATATATATATATATATATATATATATATATATATATATATATATATATATATATATATATATATATATATATATCAGTGGCGGGCCGTCAGGGCCTTCAAGGCCTTCTCTGCTGGCCTAAGAAATATCTGAATCATATTATATTTTGTCCATCAATACTTATTATTCCAAATGGTCTGTTAGCTTCCTTTCATTGCTTTTCCCCCTGGTTGCACTGCTTCCAGATGTGTGTTTTCATATTGAAGCATTTAACCAATCACATTTCAGCCATTATTTGTTGCCAGATCAGATCTGCCTCAAAGCCTTCATAATCAGTTCTTGCGGGCTCTGCTGCATTAAACTAGATTGTTGCTTTTAACCAATCAGATTTCGAGTTGGCAACCCCACAATGATTTTTCATAGGCGTTAGCATTTTGCTGGCTGGGACATGTCATTGCTTTCACAAACTATGATTGACTAGTAGGCGGGCCAAAGCAGCCAGAGATCGCAAACTCCACCCACATGGCCGACAGTGGCAAAAACAAATGGCTTCTGTTGCAGATTTCTCTCACAAAGCTATTTTACAGACGGACTTTTACAGAAAAAAATGGACATCATTAAGAAAGGGCGGTCAACTCCGAAGCTAGCAAGCCTGTTACAGCCGGGAAAATGGTGTGTGCGGGCGGCACTTTCAGTGTGCTAACTTAGCTCCACAAGCAAATAGTATATTGTTGTTTTGATTTAAAGCCATTTTTCTATGCCAGAAATATGACAGGACAGGCTCGACTTTCATCATTAGCTTCGATGGCGATAGGAAAGAAGGAAGAAAGAAAGGAGGATGGATATTGTGTAAAAATGATTTTTGGTGAGCAAAATATGGCTATATTCCTAAATAATATTTCAATTGTGGGCCAAGTTCTGATATCTGAAAAGCTCCAGTGTTTGTATTTAAGCTCCAGTGTTTGTATTTAATCACAAAATGCTGCTAGGAAGTGGATTTTACCCCAGTTTAATTTTTGGCGTTTCACCATTGACGTCCATCGCTGTCTTTTCCCGGGAAAAATCACCCCCCTGGCCTGGTTATAATGTCTCAAAAGCTCCAGTATTTGTTTTGAATCAATAAATGATGCTAAGAAGTGGATTTTACCTAATTTTAGTATTTTAGTGCATTTTTTGTCATTTCACGTATGGACGTATCGACGTTCATCGCCGTCTTTTTACCGGGGAAATGATACTCTGGGCCCGGTTCTGATGTCTAAAAAGCTCCAGTATTTGTATTTTATCAATAAATGCTGTTTTCGGCTGGATTTTACCCCATTTTCGGGCAATATTTGCCCGTACGCCATTGACGTCAATCGCTGTCTTTTCCCGGGAAAATCACCCCCTGGCCTGGTTTTAATGTCTGAAAAGCTCCAGTATTTGTATTTAATCATGAAATGCTGCTAGGAAGTGGATTTTACCCCATTTTTGTGCATTAATGTATTGATTATTTTTTATGTGTTGCAGCTGTAGCTGCAGTAGAGGTTTTATAGCCATAAAATAGTTTTTGAGGGTTGGATTGATACGTTGAAGGCGCTACCAGAAAATGCACCGCCCGCCACTGATATATACTGATATATATATATATATATATATATATATATATATATATATATATATACATATATATATATATATATATATATATATATATATGTATATAGTATATATACATACATATATATACAGATATATATATATATATATATATATATATATATATATATATATATATATACATACAGTTGTGGTCAAAAGTTTACATACACTTTGGTTCTTTTATGACTTTATTATGGGTGAACAGAAAAAAAGTGACTGTTTTGAGACCACTGACTGGGAGGTGCTGTGCAATTCACATGGTAAAGACATTGACAGCTTGACCCACTGCATCACAGATTATATTAACTTCTGTGTTGAGAACATTGTACCCTCCAAGAAGGTCCGTTGTTTCTCCAACAATAAGCCGTGGGTCACCAGGGATCTAGGGGCCCTCCTGAACAAGAAGAAGAGGGCTTTTAGGTCTGGGGAGAAAGAGAGCCTGAAAATGGTCCAGAAGGAGCTGAAGAGAGAGATAAGGAAGGGAAAGACCATCTACAGGAGGAAGCTGGAGAACCAACTCCAGAGAGGCAACACCAAAGAGGTCTGGAGGAGCTTGAGGACCATTTCGGGCCATGGAGGCAACAGTGAGAGAGACCCGGAGTCCGGCGGCAGGGACTGGGCCAATGAACTGAATCAGTTCTTTAACAGATTCAGTCCTGCCCCCACTCCCCTGACCCCCCAGACCAGAAGCAACGCTCCCCCCTCGTTCTCCTCCTCCTCCTCTTCCTCCTCCTCTTCCTCCCCCTCTTCCACCGGTCTCTGCATTACTGTCGATCAGGTGATAAAACAGCTAAAGAAGATCGAGGCAAGGAAGGCTACCGGTCCAGACGGCCTCAGCTCCAGACTACTGAGAGAGTGTGCGGATCAGCTTGGTAAAGTGATTCTGCATATTTTCAACCTCAGTCTGCAGAAGGTCCCCACCTTTTGGAAAACTTCCTGCGTGGTCCCAGTTCCTAAGACTGCGTACCCCAGGGAGCCAAACCACTTCAGGCTGGTAGCATTAACCTCTCACCTGATCAAGACATTGGAGAGAATCATCCTCAATCACCTCAGCCCCCTGATGAATGCAGAGCTGGACCCTCTGCAGTTTGCCTATCGTCCAGGCATTGGTGTGGAAGATGCTACCACCTACCTGATGCACAGGTCTCTTTCACACCTGGAGAACGCGGGAAGCACGCTGAGAATGATGTTTTTTGACCTCTCCAGTGCGTTCAACACCATTCAGCCGGTTCTACTGAGAGGGAAACTGGAAGAGGCTGGAGTAAGGAACCACCTAGCCGCATGGATCATCGACTTCCTCACTGACAGACCACAATATGTGAGACTCCAGGACTGTACGTCTGATGTGGTAGCTTGCAGCACGGGGGCCCCACAAGGCACAGTGCTCTCTCCATTCCTCTTCTCCCTCTACACATCGGACTTTAAACATAATACAGACACCTGCCACCTCCAGAAGTTCTCTGACGACTCCGCTATTGTTGGACGAGTGACGGACGGGAAGGACCTGGAGTACAGGGGAGTCATCACAGCCTTTGTTGACTGGTGTAGGCAAAACCACCTCTAGATCAACACCAGTAAGACAAAGGAAATGGTCATCGATTTTCGGAGGAATCCTCAACAGACCACTCAGGTGAACATCCAGGGTACAGACATTGAAATCGTGGAGAATTTTAAGTACCTGGGTGTTCACCTCAACAACAAACTAGACTGGTCCACAAACATATATGCCCTATACAAAAGGGGCCAGAGCCGCCTTTAACTACTGAGGAGTCTACGGTCCTTTGGAGTGTGCAGGACACTGCTGAGGACTTTCTACGACACTGTGGTGGCATCTACAGTGTTTTATGCAGTGCTTTGTTGGGGATGCGGGAGCACGGAGAGGGACAGGAACAGGCTGAATAAGCTGGTCAGGAGGGCCAGCTCTGTTCTGGGCTGTCCTTTGGACTCTGTGGAGGAAGTGGGAGAGCGGAGAATGCTGACCAGGATGATGGCCATCATGGACAGCACCTCCCACCCCCTGCATGAGTCTGTGGAGTCCCTCCGAAGCTCCTTTAGCAATAGACTGCGGCACCCTCATTGCAGGAAGGAGCGCTTCCGCAGATCCTTCCTCCCATCAGCTGTCAGGCTCTTTAACAAAAAATGGCTGTGTTAAGACCTACCGTATGCATGCATGTACATTTATGTGTATGTATGTATGTATATATGTGCTAAGCAACACGCTTATTTAATTATATATTTATTCATGTATTTATTTCTTGACCTACTTATTACCTATCTATTTATGACTAAAATGCCTTTCCTATTCCTGCATCCTCACCCTCTTGCCACTGGAACAACGAAATTTCCTGAATACGGGATGAATAAAGTTATCCAATCCAATCCAATCAAATCTGCTGAGTCATAAAATATACATACAGCAGCGCTAATATTTGGTAAAATGTCCCTTGGCCATTTTCACTTCAATTAGGCACTTTTGGTAGCCATCCACAAGCTTCTGGCAAGCTTCTGGTTGAATCTTTGACCACTCCTCTTGACAAAATTGGTGCAGTTCAGTTAAATTTGATGGCTTTCTGACATGGACTTGTTTCTTCAGCATTGTCCACAAGTTCTCAATGGGGTTTATCAGGACTTTGGGAAGGCCATTCGAAAACCTTAATTCTAGCCTGATTTAGCCATCCCATTACCACTTTTGATGTGTGTTTGGGGTAATTGTCCTGCTGGAACACCCAACTGCGCCTAAGACCCAATCTTCGGGCTGAAGACTTTAGGTTATCTTAAAGAATTTGAAGGTAATCCTCCTTCTTCATTATCCCATTTACTCTCTGTAAAGCACCAGTTCCATTGGCAGCAAACAGCCCCACAGCATAATACTACCACCACCGTGCTTGACGCTAGGCATGGTGTACTTGGGGTTAAAGGCCTCACATTTTCTCCTCCAAACATATTGCTGGGCATTGTGGCCAAACAGCTCGATTTTTGTTTCGTGTGACCACAGAACTTTCCTTCGGAAGGTCTTATCTTTTTCCATGTGATCAGCAGAAAACTTCAGTCGAGCCTTAAGGTGCCGCTTTTGGAGCAGGGCTTCCTTCTTGGCAGATCTGCTTTTTGGTGATTCTCGGTTGAATCTTCAACCTCCTGACTAATTTTCTCTCAGCAGCAGGTGATAGCTTGCGTTTTCTTCCTGATCGTGGCAGTGACAAAACAGTGCCATGCACTTTATACTTACAAACAATTGTTTGCACTGTTGCTCTTGGGACCTGCAGCTGATTTGAAATGGCTCCAAGTGACTTTCCTGACTTGTTCAAGTCAAAGATTCGCTTTTTCAGATCCATCCTGAGCTCCTTTGACTTTCCCATTGTAGCGTTTGTGGGCGTTTGCATCCAATGAGCCCGATTTAAATGGCCTCAGAGAAGTCACCAGCTGTAGTCACTCATAATCACTCACAAGAAGTTAAGAGGCCATGCTATGAAGCTCATTTCACTGACACAACTTTCTAAGTCACCAAAATTGCTAATTCGTGTTGCAGTATGTATATTTTTGACCCAGCAGATCTGATCACTTTGTCTGTTAACCCATAATAAAGTCATAAAAGAACCAAACTTCATGAATGTTTTTCGTGACAAAGAAGTATCCGTTCCAATCACTCTATCAGAGAAAAACCAGAGTTGTAGAAATAACTGGAAACTCAAGAGAGCCATGACATTATGTTCTTCACAAGTGTATGTAACCTTTTGAACACGACTGTATATATACTACTTAAGATTTTTTTTTTTTAAAAACATGATGTATTGAAGTGGTAAAGGATCACAATAGACAGCAATGCCTCCACCACAAGGTATACCACCATTGATTTATATTTTTCCTGATAATCATGGTTGAAGACTGTTTTCTAATCTGGCAAACCATACAAAATATAAATGTGCCTCCTTCAATGTGAATGTCAGGGGCTCTGGTCATTGGCAGCAAATGCTGTTCTGATTAATATTTGCGAAAAGTAGGTGTTTGTCTACCTTAAAAAACATAGATTTGAGTTCAGTTTGAAAAAATGGCTCAAAATTGTTAAAAAGTATCAGTAAAGTTTTTTTTTCATACCTGTTGAGTAGACCGCATCAGGATATAATTAGTCACTTTGCCAAACGGCAGTCCCAGGTTGATGACATCATTCTCAGTACAACTGCCTTCAGGGAGGTTGCAGATGTGAACAACACGTCCTATAGTGGCCTTTCTTGGAAGAAAAGGCTGACAACATAAAGACAAAAATATCAACATCTAAGAATTAGCAGTGGCGGCTCAGACCTTTAACTAGCAATTGTGACATGAGGCCCTTGAAAGGAGTCCTGCAACCCCATCTGTTCAGGACTGTGACAGACAGTTGCGCAGCAGCCAGTCACTAACATTTCTTGTCAGAGTGTAATAAGAAATGCTGCAGAGGAGCCAAAGAGTGTAACGTTACCATAATTGGTAACTTAAGCGGGGGTTCAAAACAAGATCTAGAACATAGAACCATGTGATTAGTCTTTGTCAATCTGCATGGAAAGCAAATTATGAAATATATAATCTCTAGAGCATTTGGTGGAGGTTACAGGTTTGGTAGAATGCAACACTGTCTCACAGCATGTCTATCAATAGCAAAACTGACAATGTACTATTTCTTATGTGCAGATTTACATATATCAGTTTATATTTCAAATGTTTCAAATATTTGACTGTGCAAACTACACTGAGAAACATTTAATTGCATTTTCAACATGAATTCTGAAGACCAGAGATCGGTTATATGCGTACTTCAATAAATGTTTAAGTAGTTGTAATATTGACAAGCTTTGGGGTGTATAAGAATATTTTACACCATGGTAATAAGTTTCAGTCACAAATCTTGGATCAGCGGATAAAAAATTACAAACCCCAATTCCAATGAAGTAGACTGTTGTATACTATGTAAATAAAAAGAGAATATGAGGATTTGCTAATAATTTTAAACCTATATTCAATTGAATACACTATTCATTCATTCAATTTCTGAACCACTTTATCTTCACTAGAGTCGGGGGGTGCTGGAGCCTATCCCAGCTGACTTCGGGGCAGAGGCGGGGTACACCCTGAATCGGTGGCCAGCCAATCGCAGGGCACGAGGAGACGGACACTGAATCTCATTTCTGCAACTAATGTGCTGAAACTGCAATTTTTAGAGCCCTCCTCACCATGATTCATGACTTGACAGACAGTTCCATCTGGATGACAGACCAGGGTCTAAATTCCCTGAGCAGCAAGCCGGGTCATTTGATCGGTGAGAATCCAAATGCGAACAATCACTTTGCACTGTGACTAAAAGCCATGATAAGAATGTACAAGGCAGAGGACCTTTACCTTATTGAAGACCTACATTGCATACACCACATGCATTAATGTTATCATACAATTTATTTACAGATAACCTTACACAAACAACTGAAATTTACTTTCCCATCAATTTATGCATCTACCCGTTGTCCCTCTAATTTTAAATGTGGGGCTTACCTAAACTCACAAACCCTGGTTACAATGTGTTGCATTGTCTGCATTTTCTAGTTCAAACTGTTTAAAAGTCTGCATTAAGGTGACAACTTCATAGTTTGCGGCCGGCAAACTGCCTTTAGCATTTTGAATGGTACAAGAGCGATAATTCTATTAACAGCTCAATGCCAGCGCCACCGTCATCAGAGCCCCTAAAGGTCAATATACACTGGGCTCGATAAACATATTCTATTATAGGCTCTTAATGTTCTCTGAATGTCTGGGAGAAGAATGTTGGGCGTTACTTTCTGCACTTTACTGGTGTTTGAGCTGCATATGTCATGTGGTTGTGAAGGCTCTGGAAGTTTGACCTCAGCACTGAAGTCATCCTGACACATGGACACACAGCCGAGTCCACAATCCAGTGGAATGGTACATGTCAGTGACATAAAACTGTGATAAAAGTAGGGTTTCAAAATTGAATTTTTTACATTTCATACTCATAAAAGCATAAATCCAGAATTCTTAATTAAAAAAAGATTACTTTTACAACACTTGCATAAATTATAGCATGTTGACAAACATGAGAATACACGTTAGTTCAGAGCATGACATGTGACACGTTGCAGATCAGATACTGAGATAACAAACAAGAGTGTGATCTTATTCAACAGTTTTCTTTACTGGTTCTGCAAGACAGTGCAAGACAAAAAATGTGCAATCCCTTTAGTCTCACTCAGGTGGTTGCCATTTCACATTCCTCTCGATTCCATCTTAAACGAAATAACTCACTCATTAATAAGCAGAGTGGTCATTTAGCAGGGCTATTCCACAAAGTGGGTTATTGCTTGGTTTGCAAAGTCTGTCACATGTATGTGTGACTGTTGGATTTGGTGTTAATTTCTAAACAATTGTTCCTGTGTTCTACAGTTGTAATAGACACTTCAAAGCTTAGCAGGAGACCAATATCATAAAACTGTTCCTGACTCGAACTTTTGACTTTTGGAAAAGGATTTAAAAATGGAGTCAGATATCAGAGGTTGTCGCGGTCTTACAGTAATCACGCTGGTGTGAGAACTGACAATGAGTCTCAGTAATTTTGCATGTCTTTGTCTGTCTTCCAAAAATAACCAGAACAGAAAACAAGCATGCAGCGTTGTAGATACGAGGTCGGAAATGAACAACACTAATATTTGTTACCTGCATAGATATTGCAATACCTATTATTTAGCTTTTTATGGCAATTAGTGCCATATTAGTTCCTTTAGTTTAACCCCTGTCATCGTCACCAATTTGTGCCTGCCTGCAACGTGGCGGCGCTGGAGCAGAAGCGACGGGGACTTGAAGAGAAGCCGGGATGGGAACCAAACGGGGCATGTGGGCTGTGGGCTTGAATGCATGGAATCGAGAGAGGTGCGGGCTAGACGGTGCGGAGCTGGGACAGGTGCGTTCTTGGCGGTGTAATTGTGTTTTCAATCCAGCATCTGATTGAGCCAATTGGGTGGAGCTCTGCAACACACCCGTGGCGCATTGGGTGCACACAGTATTTAAGTAAGACTGTCGCTGTTATCTGTCTCCTGACTATTGCCTTGCTTCTGCTATGTGCGCCCTATAATTTCGTCAGTTTCTGGCCTACATACTGTTGTGCATCTTGGAGTACTTCTGTGCAATTTTTGTATCCTGAGTTTTGTTAGTAATGCTTTTCCCTCAGTTTATACACCCCCGTTCTTGCTTTTTTTGTCCCTAATTATAATTACGTTCTCTGGCGTGATCTCTTTAATAAATATTAATGTTCTATGATATCCTGCCTTTGAGTCTTGTGTTGGATCATTCCCAAACGGTTTGCCATTGCATTACACTGGTGGTAATGACTGCCTCAAAACTAGATATGGAGGCAGTTAAGTTCTACGATGACAGCTGCTTCCTTGTTATAACACTGAGCCTATTTTTTGGGTGTGGGGGGTGTGGGGGGGTTCAAAATACTATATGTATTCATTTATTTTTCAAGGTGCATGTTTGTCAGACCTTTGACTCTGGCTGGTGTGAAGTAAACCCTGTGTTGGGCAATGGATAAGTCTTCATGGCTGAAGCTGGCAAGTGTGAGAAGTTTACTCCGACCAAAATATCTGTGAAAACAATTTCAAAGATAGAAATAGGGTAATTGGTAGAAATACTGACATAATGCCACAGAATACTGCCACAAAAATGACTGTTAGGTTACATTTTTTTTAAATGTTTTGTTTTTAAACATTTTACAGCTGTAAAAGGTTGTTTAATTATTATTTTTTACTTGCTCAAAATAATGATTGCGACCTGTATTTTTTTATTATAATTCTTGTGCCTCATATTTCTGGCATCCACAATCAATCTGTGCTTAAATCGATGGACAAACAACAATTCATGCCCACACTCATAACTGGGGACAATTTAGAATGTTCAACTAGCTTACCATCCATGTTTTGGGGAGGTGGGAGGAAAATGGCGTACTTGGAGAAAACCCACGGAGGCAAGGGGACACTATGTAAACCCCACACAGGAAGGCCAAAAACCAAATGGGATCGAACCCTCGTTCTCAGAACTGTGAGGCAGAAATTCTAACTACTCTATCAATGTGCCGCCCTAGCTATAAAATAATAGCCATTCAAAGCCGTTAGACTTTATACTGGATGTTAATCTTTAGAATGGCATATAGTGCTACACTTTATATGTACAATGGTAACAAGTGTTGAATGATAAAATTATACATATATCTTATGAAAAGATTTCAATTATTAGTTTGTTGTTAATTTCTAACATACATATTTAACATAACATAGTACTAATTCATTTAGGATATTGTTTTTTAATAAAGTTGTTTGTTTGTGAGTTTTGCCTTTCTCAGTAATTATACAATGCCATATAATATTGAGGCTGTATGTAAATTGCCCAGGCCCCCAATGAGTCATTATCTAATAGTGTTGATGGGTGGGGGGTTGTGTGTCCAAATTAGGTTACTTCATAGGGCGGCCCGGTGGGGCGAGTGGTTAGCGCGTTGGCCTCACAGCTCTGGGGTCCTGGGTTCAAATGCAGGTCGGTCCACCTGTGTGGAGTTTGCATGTTCTCCCCGGGCCTGCTCGGGTTTCCTCCCGGTACTCCGGTTTCCTCCCACATTCCAAAAAACATGCATGGTAGGCTGATTTGACATTCCAAATTGCCCCTAGATATTGGTGTGAGTGTGCATGGTTGTCCGTCTCCTTGTGCCCTGCGATCGGCTGGCCACCGATTCAGGGTGTCCCCCGTCCCTGGCCCGGAGACAGCTGGGATTGGCTCCAGCACCCCCGCGACCCTAACGAGGATAAAACGGTTCAGAAAATGATTTGATTTGATTTATTGCTTCATATCTCGCCATTCGATTCGTATCGTGATTCGATCACGATTAATCCCAATAGTTAACTTAAAGAGGAGTGTTGCGATTTTTGTATATCACAATGTGAAAAACAATCAAAATTGCATACATGTCAATTTATAAATTTTCCCGTATTTTTTACATTTTTTATCATTTCAAATTGTGTACGCCAACTTTACAGGAAAAAATGTTTTACAAAACCTATGTTTTTTGTAAAACCAATCTCGTTTTCCCAGTTCTAATCCAGATTGTCGTGGCCACTGGTAGAAGACGAAAACATCATCGTCGAATGCTAATGTTGTCATGCTTTGAGCATGATATGAACACACGTATTAGTCACTTACGCCTTTTCACTATACAGTCATACCTCTACCTATGAAATTAATTGGTTCCAGAACTTTTTTCGTAACTTGAAAATTTTATAATTAGAGTAGTACTTTTTATGTAAATTCTCTAATTCGTTCCACGGTCCTCACACAACGGTCTGTGTCCCAATTTTGTCTGAAAGATGTGGGAAACACACAAAAATGAAGGAAAATGATAAGACAATTATTTAATTATGTCTTAAAATGGATAACAAAAATACAAAATCTATCCGTGTTAAAGCCTGACCCGACGGCGTCAGAAAGCCCTCCACTTTGTAGTACATTTTAAACTTTCACATGTGCCCTATGTGTGTGTGTATGTGTGTGTGTTTTGTACGTTTTTTTGCGCTTAATAAGGGGAATTGCATTCATTAATAGCCGAGTTGGACAGGGCATGCTATGCGCACGCGCATTCTCCTTTGACCTGTCAGCGTCAGAAAGCCGTGCATTTTGTTGTAAATTGTAGATGTAGATTTTTACATGTGCCCTCTATGAGCAAATATGTTCCTTACAGTGGAACCCTTAACCCTCATCACTTTCACCAACTATGATTGGCTAGTGGTAGAGTGGACTAGCCAGAGCTACCAAACAGTATCTGGAGCGAGCTGCACAAGCAAATATATTGTTGTGTTGATTTAATAGCGATTTTGTCAACCCGCAATGGCTGAAGGAGGAGAAGAAATTGATTTGTTTGCAGATTTACTGTCAAAGCATTTTTAACACAGACTTTTCAAGAAAAAAAAGCTGGCCATCATTAAGAAAGGTCGGACAACTCCAAAGCAAGCAAGCCTGTCACAACCGGGAACGAACATTTTCAGCATTAAATCGAATAAAAACGTATGACAGAAATACGACAGGACAGACTCGACTTTCAGCATTAGCTTCGATGGCGATAGAAAAGAAGGGGGAAAGAAAGGAGGATGGATATTATGTACAGTTAAAAGGATTTTTGGTGAGTAAAATATGGCTATATTCCTAAATAATATTTAAATTGTATGAGGTTATTATTGATGATTTTTTATGTGTCACAGCCGTAGCTGCAGTAGAGGTTTTATAGCCATAAAATAGTTTTTGAGGGTTGGATTGATTCCGATAGCTCAAGGCATCACTAGTAAATTCACGGACCGCCACTGGTTCCTTATATGTGTAATTATATGCCGCGTTGCATTTCTACGATTTTTAATCGCTTAATAAGAGGTATCACAATCATTAATAAGTAGAACATTTAGCTGTGATATTTTAAAAATAAAATAAAGGATAAGGAAATACATTTACTTTTTGGGGGATTTTGTAACTTGGATCTTTTTCGTATCTCGAGGCACTAATTTGCATATAAAAAGCTTTCGGAACCTGAAAAATTCGTACCTAGAGGCATTCATAAGTAGTGGTATGACTGCATTAAATATAAATAGCACATGAGTAAGCAATGTACCCAAACAGTCAAGCTCTCAGCGACATACAGCAACATCTACAGAATCTTGAATTTAGTGCATACAAAAGGCAGACTGACTGATTAGCCATCCCATCCATTTCGGGGAAAATTTTAGACTAGTGCGCCTTATGTGAGTAAATATGTGCCGTGTTGTGTTTTTTATGGTTTCTTATCTCTTAATAAGAGGAATTGCAATAATTAATAAGGGGAGCAAATGGCCAAGGTTGACATGTATGAAATGGACATAAAAGTACATTTATACCAATATCTGAAACCGCATTCAGCACTGACGTAAATGTTTTGTTATGTTTGTATATTTGAAGAACATCTGGCCTTTGTTGAAAAATGTTCTGTTTTTGTGCTGACCTGATTTAGTGTATACCAGCTTTAATCCCAAACTGCCTCAAATGTAAGATTCTACGTAAATATGAAAAATATATATCTTGAAGGTTTGATATGGTGCTCGCAAACAGTGCCTTCGTGCGTCTAAGCATGATTACTAGATGTCAGGGTAAAATAGCTGACTGCTGCTGACTAGTGGTAGTGGAGCTACCTATTGTTTATTTCCACCAAAAACATGTGTAAAGATTGATTCACACTGATTTTGAATCAATACAGCAACCGTGCAATGTAATATTGTGATATATCACCAAATGATTTAAAAAAAATACCTTTAGTCCCAATGATCCAAGAGCTATGTTGTTTGAGGCTTTTTGTTCCTGGCAGGGTCACCAATGGCAAAAGAGTGAGGGACCAGACAGGCTCAGTAAGTCTGATCCATTCCCAGGGAGGGTTGTACTCCGCCAAGACTTCCCTATATTAGAAATTCTGTTCATATCTTTTATGGACAGAATATTCAGGTGAAGTTGAGGCAATGAGGGGGTCCCGTTTGGTGACCTCAGTATTGCATCTCTCCTTTGTGCATATGGTGTAGTTCTGTTTCACTGGAGTGCTTCGCAACCTAGTGTGAAGCAATCAGGATTAGAATCAGCACCTCCAAATCTTAGACTCTAGTCCTCAGGCGAACAAAGGTGGCATGCCCTCTCTGAGTCAGGGTTGAGACCCTTTCCCACGTGGAGGAGGTATCTCGGGGTCTTGGTTGCTCGGTGTAGAGCCACTGCTCCTCTGTATCAAGAACAGCTAAATAATGTGGCTCGGGAATCTGATTAGGATGCCTCCCTGGTGGGATGTTCCGCACACGTCAAACTGGGTGGTGGCTGCGAGGCCAACCCAGGACACGTTGGGAACGCATTGGGATCCTGAAGTGGCTGGGGAGAGGGAAGTGTGGGCTTCTCTGCTGAAGCTACTCCTACTGTGATGTGACCTCGGATAAGCGGATGGATCAATGGACGTAAGATGTGTAATGGGAAGAGATTATTTTATTACTTTGAATTCTAGGCAGCAAAATCAAATCAAATCAAAAGCCTTTATTGTCATCATACACACCTGCGTATAACGGAATTGGTGGTGCTACTCCACAAAGTGCGTTTTCCCAGTAAGAAAAAAACATAAATAGTAATATAAAAGTATACAAAGTCACATCCTGGCTAGGTAAATTCTAAAATATTGCACAATCTAAGATATTGCACATTGTTATTGCACACCCCGAAGTTATTGCACAGAAGGGATTGTGTGTCGTGCTAACGCAAGTTCAGAGTCCTGATGGCTGTGGGAAAAAAAATGTCCTTAAGTTTATTTGTCCGTGCTTTGTGAGACCTGTAGCATCTGCCAGAGGAAAGCAGCTGGAACAGGTTGTGACCAGGGTGGTATTGGTCCCTGACAATGTTCCCGGCTGTGCTGAGGTAGCGAGGGCTGGCAATGTCATCCAGTGAGGGCAGAGAGCAGCCAATGATCTTCTGGGCAGTGTTGATCACTCGCCGCATGAACTTTCTGTCTGCTGCCGTGCTTCCAGCGTACCACACTGTAATGCAGTATGCCAGGATGCTCTCCACAGTGGGTCTATAGAAGGTTATCAGAAGCTTAGTGTCCAAGTCGTTTCTGGGCCTTTTTCACCACTACCGTGGTGTTTGTAGACCAGGAGAGCTTGTTTGTGGCGTGGACCCCCAGGAATTTGAAGGACTGGACCCTGTCTACGCATACTCCATTTATGAGGAGTGGGGCCAGATCTGTACTGTGTTTGCGAAAGTCCAGGATTGTTTCTTTAGTTTTCGTGGTGTTTAGTGTGAGATTGTTCACCAAACACCACGAAGACAGTTTGTTGACCTCATCTCTGTAAGCAGACTCATCCCCCTGAGATGAGTCCGACCACAGTGGTGTCATCGGCAAATTTGATGATGGAGTTAGACTGGTGGGTCGGTGTACAGTCGTATGTGTACAGGGAGTACAGAAGAGGACTCAGTACACAGCCTTGAGGGGAGCCAGTGCTCAGTGTAATGGAGGAAGAGAGGTGGGGACCAAGTCTAACAGTTTTTGGGAGGTTGGTTAAGAAGTTCTTAATCCAGTAGCAGATGGAAGAGGATAGTTCAAGGTGGGAGAGTTTGTCAGCCAGAATGTCCGGTATTATAGTGTTGAAGGCTGAGCTATAGTCAATGAAGAGCATCCTCACGTAGTTCCCATGGTGCTCCAGGTGGCTCAGTGCTGTGTGTAGAGCTACCGCGATGGCGTCCTCAGTGGACCTATTTGCTCTATAGGCAAACTGGTGAGGGTCAACTGAGGGAGGGATTGTATTCCTGATATGGCGGGCGACCAACTTTTCAAAGCACTTCATGATCACAGGGGTAAGTGCAACAGGCCTATAATCATTCAGGCTGTCAATGGTTGGCTTTTTAGGGACAGGGATAATGGTGGCAGATTTCAGGCAGGATGGGATGATGGATTGTTGCAGGGAACAATTGAAGATCTTTGTAAAAAAAACACCAGTCAGCTGGTCAGGACAGGCTTTGAGCACCTTCCCAGGTACTCCGTCGGGGCCAGCAGCCTTCCTGGTGTTCACAGTCCGCATTACCTGTCTCACTTCACGTTCCTGAAGCTCCAGTGTACTGCTGCAGAGTGGTGGTGGATGTGTTGAGACTCGGTCTGATTTGTCAGTCTCAAAGCGGGCAAAGAAACGGTTCAGTCCCTCTGCTAGTGAGGCATCTGCGTTGACAGACATTATTGTCCTTGTAATTGGTAATATGTCGCATTCCCTGCCACATCTTCTTTGGGTTATTTCCTGTGAAGTGCTCCTCAATTTTCCTTGTATATGCTGCCTTGGCCTTTTTAATGTCTCTCTTCAGCTCTGCTCTGGCAGCGCTGTATTGTACCTTGTCCCCTGACCTGAAGGCGGTGTTACGGCATTTGATGACTGCCTGTGTCTCACTGGTCATCCAGGGTTTTTGGTTAGGAAAAACCTGTATCCGTTTATTAACAGTGACATTGTCTGTGCAGTTTTTGATGTAGGAAAGTACAGTGTCTGTGTAGTCCTGGAGGTTGTGGTGTACAAAAAGTTCCCAAATGGTGCGGGAAAAACAGTCCTGCAGCTGAGAAAGGGCGTTCTTGGGCCATGTTTTTATTATCTTTATTTGTGGCCTTGTTTGCCTCCGGAGTGGGGTGTATGAGGGGGTGAGGGACAGGCAGAGATGGTCGGATCCAGCAAGGTGAGGGAGGGGTGTGGCTCTATAAGCATGTTTGATATTAGAATAAACATGGTCTAGAGCAGGGGTCTCAAACTCAATTTACCTGGGGGCCGCAAGAGGCAGAGTCTGGGTGAGACTGGGCCGCATCAGGATTTCCACAAGATAAGCGCTGATAAAACATTCCAACGTTATCAAATATCTTTATTTTTTTTTTAAAAAATAATGAAATAAACCTCAAAGAAGTAGAGCACATCCCCATATTCTGACTCCATTTCCTCTAAAAAAGCATGGAACCTTTTGTGCTTTAAGCCCCTGGATCTGATTTGGTTGATGCATTTCACAACGACAGACATCACATTGTCAAACTTCAGGCATCTGCTGCAAAGGGCCTGCTGATGGATAATGTAGTGCAGAGCTATGGCCTCCTCCACAACCTCCTCTTCCAGTTTTTTTGAACAAGTTCTACCAGTCCATTCTTCCTCCCTGTCATTGATGGGGCTCCATCGGTTGTTATTCCAACAAAGCTCTTCCATGGCAAACTGGCATTCTCAATGGCATCACACAGCTGGTGAAATATTTCCTTAGCGGTGGTCTGCAATGCATTGGAATTACTGTGAGCAACTCCTCCATTACTTCAAAATTGTCATCAACACCACGGACATATATTGCGAGCTGGGCAGTGTCTGTGATGTCTGTGGTCTCATCAAGAGCCACTGAATACACACTGAAACATTGTGCTTTCTCACACAGTTGATCATAAATGTCACTTGACAGGTCAGAAATGCGCTCTGCCACAGTTGGCAGAAAGGCTGATGTGGTTGAACTGACTTTTCTTTTCTGGACAGACAAAATGTGCAGCCTGTAATACGCACTTTTTGATAAATTCACCTTCTGTGAATGGCTTTCCTGCTTTAGCAATCAACTCACAAACGGCGTAGCTAGCTTCGACTGCTGCATTACTGTCTTTGGTAGCCTTCTTGAAGAAATCCTGTTGCCTCAGAAGACGTGTTTTAAGACTGGCAACCTGGTTGGCTCTCTCATCTCCCTGGTATTTTTCGTACTCCTCAGCATGTCTCGTAGTATAATGACGTTTCAAGTTGTATTCCTTGTGCACCGCAACTTTTTCAGTGCAAATGAGACACGTCGGGGTGCCCCTGTGCTCAGCAAAGAAATATTGCACTCCCCACTTTTCTTGAAACTGTCTGTGCTCATCACCGACCTTTCTCTTCACGGCAGGCTTTGAAAGAGACATCTCTGGGGCTCTGTAAAATGTGTTTCCACTTGGAATGAGTCTCGGGTTGAACTTAAACTTTAACCCTTTAACAGTCGTGCGGGTCTGTGGCGCATGTGCACTTTCGCTCTCCGATCGTATTGGATTACGGCAGTTCTCTGAATTTCTCAAGTGTCATGTTAACGCACTTACTGTTAAGTTTCAGTTTCACTCGCGGAAATGGCTACAGACACAGACACAGGCTGGATCACGGATCATAGCGCCTCATTCAGTTCGATGCTGAGAGCAGCGGAGGACTGTGCGCGCCGAGCAGAGTGATCGGCTTCACGGCTTCTCCTCCGCCCAGCTGATTGGAGGAATGAATGAGTGAGTGAGCGAGGCACTGGACAGCCCGGCCGATGTCCCGCCCTTCAGAGCCGTATACCTCACCGTGATTGGTTCATTCAGCTCCGAACACAACAAGTGCCATTCTATCAATCTTGCGGGCCGCACGAACATTAATCTTTCATACTAAGACGGGGGGCGCAAATTATTGTCACGGGGGCCGCAGTTGGCCCACGGGCCGCGAGTTTGAGACCCCTGGTCTAGAGTTTTATCTCCTCTGATGTGACACTTCACATACTGGATACACTTAGGCAGAACAGTCTTTAAACATGCTTTGTCACCAGCGACAATAAAGACTCCATCGGGGTGGTCAAGCTGCTGTTTGTTTACAGTCGCTAGCAGGAGGCTAAGTGCCGTGCTAACGTTAGCATCCGGTGGGATGTAAACATCCATTACAATGACAATCGTTAGTTCTCTAGGTAGATAGAAGGGCCTGCACCGTACTACCAAGAGCTCTAAATCAAGGGAGCAGTGAGTGTTAATGATCCTACTGTTGCAGCACCAGTCGTTGTGTATGTACACGCAAAGCCCCCCCTTGCTTTTCCCTGATTCGTTCGAACGATCATGTCGGTATAGCGTACGGCTAGCTAGTGATACCGCGGCGTCGGGGATTTGCGGGTGTAGCCACGTTTCCGTGATGAAATTAATGTTGCAGTTCCTGACAAAGCTGTTGGTAGCAAGCTGAAGTTCCAAATCGTCCATTTTGTGGGTGATGGATCTGGCGTTGGTCAAGAAGATACTCGGAAGCGGTGCTCTGTGTGGTTGTTTCCTTAGATTAGCAACTAGGCCCGCCCGGCATCCGCGCTTTTGCTTTCTTTGCCTTCGCCGCCTCCGTCGTACTCTGAGTGGGCTGACTATCCACGGAGATCCCGGTGGTCTTGAGATGTCCTCGGGGATATTGTAGGTTCGTTGGTAATCTGTTGTGATGGATATATCGCTTGTCCTCCCGAGAGTAATTAAATCCTGGCAACTGCAGAAAAAGTTTGCCTCGCAGATGTTAGTAAATAACGATAAGATTGAGAAAACAAAACACCAAACTGGAGAGCAGAGAGCCGCTGCACCTGTGCGCGCCGCCATCTAGTATCATGTTAATGATATGCATATATTTATAATAGCATGTCACCTCACTCTTTCAATGACACTATCAGGTACTTTCTACGACCTTTCTGCTACCATGTGAAAAACTGCACCAAGCCTGGACTCACCTTTATTGGCAGTAGCATAATTCATTGACTCCCCTCCATTGAGAGCTTCATCACCGGGCCTACCAAGGGTGTAGTTTGGAGCTCTGGCTGATACAGCTGTCATGCTGTAACAAACAAACACACATCTCATTTTAGCTTTCTACGCCCTGCCCATTATCCTCATGTCTTATGACAGAGAATTCACAAGAACACTCGGAAATCTGTGTGTAGCAGCAATTTAGAGGGAGTATTACTAGAGTGAATAAAAATTCACAAAGCTAATCACAGGTCAATCTTAAATTTGACAGTCACTGAAAAAGTAGCTAACTGGAATTCAATACTTGTACTTGAAAAAAAAAGGCCAAAAAACTGATTGAAATACTGACCTTTCGTTACTGTACAACATTCGATTTTGTAGGTGTAGTTTACCCTTCACATGTTGGTCCCAGTCCTGAAAATATACAAGTCAACACACATTAAATCTTGACAGCAGAACCTTAATTACAAACGCAAAACATGAAAATGCTTAGAATATGGTGTGGTTTAATTTATCTTGCATGTGACGGGTGTGAGGTGGCAACATCAGAGACCACAGCAGTCTATTGCTGTCTGTCAAGAACGGTAAAATATTAAATGACTGCATCTACATGTGAATCTCCCCTCACAATAGAACAGCAATAAAACGGATAAATTTAAATAACTTGGTTAATTAGTGAATTGGTCATTATTTTTTTATTTTCGTAGTGATCATTAATCAATTTGTCTGCTGTATTATGTAATCATAACTTGAAATCTGCATTTTTGTCATAGTGTCATCTCATGAAACAAGCTTAAGTGAGGGAGCTCCAAGATTAGCACCTTTGGTGATGAATCGCTCGGTAGTGGAACGGAGTTGGACCCAAGTGCTGAATCAGGCAGCTATAGGAAATGTGCGTGCACAAACGTAAAGCTTTAAGAGAAACCAAACCTTATACTACCATAAAACCTTACAAACAAAAACTGGGGGAAAAATTACACAAAGAAACAAACTGGGGAAAGGACACAGAGGGAAGAAGCACACTAACATGACATGAAATAACCTCCAGACAAGACAATACTCCCAAACCAACTGACAAAAACAGTTTAAGTACATTGACAGGGGTATGACAAGACAGTTGCATACACCTGGGTCACACAAGGGAAGTAGGGCCGCAAGGACAAAGTAGGTGAAATTTATGTGCAAATACAAGGACAGGACACACAAGGGAAAACACTCCCAAACCCCAACAAAACATTATACTTTTAGACTGAGGAATTGTGTTTTGACCTACCGTATTTTTCAGAATATCAAGCAAACTAGTTATATACAAGTTAATTTTCTTAAGACAGACTTGGTTATAAATTGCAATAGTATACAGTAACCCCTTGATTATTGCGGTAACTGTAGAACAGATATGGCCGCGATAAACGAAAAACCGTGAAGTAGGGTCACCCCTACTTAAAAAAAAAAAATCACTTCAGTGCTGAGTCCTAGTAGCAAGCGGAGGACAGGGGAATGGCTTCCGCTTGCACATTTCAGCGTGGATTTTCAAATTTTTATGAACTTAAAACATAAAAAATTATTAACAAAAGAAAAAATTCCCCCAGAAAAAAAGACGATGTAGTGAAGCCGCAATAATCGAGGGATTACTGTACTGCATTATTTATCTTGTTTGCATTCATTTATCTTCTGAGCTGCTTATTCTCATTAGGGTAGCGGGGGTGCAAAGCCTCTCTCAGCGAACTAAGGTCTGTAGGTGGGGTACACCCTGAATCGTGTGCCAATCTGCCAATCAGCCAATCATTTCTACTTTATCTTGTAATTATTTGTAATGCATTCATCATCTGTACAGCGCATCCTCGCAAGGGTTGCGAGAGCATATCCAAGGTGACTTCAGGCGAACGGCAAACTACACTGGAGACTGGTCGCCAGTCAGCCGTAGGGCACAAGGAGAGAAAGACTATCATTCGTCGATATAATCATACCACCACCGAGGGGGAATTGATCACACGGTTGCCCACACCAAAGTCAGGCAAGTGAACCACTACACAATTAGGTGGATCTATTTGTAATTGACTTGTTACTTCATTCATTACTTGAACTGCTTATCCTCACAAGGGTCGCGAATTATGGTGTAGCTTGAGCACTTATTTGGAACAGTATATTATGGTTATGCAACAACATAGGTTTGATATGATTAAGATTAGATAATGCATACATGAAGTGCCCTGAATTACTAGGGGCACTGTAAATTTTGGAGAAAAATAAAGGATTTTAAGCCTGTCTTACTGTCCCAAAGAAAACAGTGTTTGGGGAAAAGAGAACAACATACCAGGTACTTCCTGATAAGCAACATAACAAAAACATCCATTATCCTAGAACTCACACAATCAGGTAATCAACTTTAACAGTTTATGTATTATATAACCCAAGCTGCATTTTTATCTTTGTTACATATTTAATCATATCTTTTATGGACAGCATATTTAGACACAGCCGGGGGATTGGTTTGGTGGCCTCAGTATTGCATCCCTGGTTTTTGCAGATGATGTGGTTCTGTTGGCTTCATCGGGCTGTGATCTCCAACTCTCACTGGAACGATTTGCAACAGAGTGTGAAGCAGTCGGGATGACAATCAGCACCTCCAAATCTGAGACCATGGTCCTCAGTCGGAAAAAGGTGGAATGCCCTCTACACGTCAGGGATAATGTCCTTCCCCAAGTGGAGGGTAAGTATCTTGGGGTCTTGTTCATGAGTGAGCGAGTAATGGAGAGGGAGATCGACAGGCAGATCGTTGCAGCGGCCACAGTGATGCAGACTCTGCATCGCTTCGTCGTGGTGAAGAAGTCTATGTAATGTTCCTACACTCATCTGTGGTCACGAGGTCTGGGTCGTGACCGAAAGAACAAGATCGCGGATACAAGCGGCTGAAACGAATTTCCTCCGCATGCTGTCTGGATAAAGTGAGAAGTTCGGTCATCCGGGAGGGGATCGGAATAGAGCCGTTCCTCCTCCGGATCAAGAGGAGCCAGATGAGTTGGCTCGGACATCTTATTAGGATGCCTCCTGGACGCCTCCCTGGTAAGGTGTTCCGGGCACATTGCACTAGGAGGAGGTCACGGGGCCATCCCAGGACACGTTGTCGTGACTATGTCTCCTGGCTGGCCCGGGAACACCTTGGGATCCTCCCGGAAGAGCTGGTTGATGAGGCTGGGGACAGGGAATTCTGGGCTTTCCGACTGAAGCTGCTGCCCCCGCGAAATGACCTCGGATAAGGGGGGAAGATAAGATGGAATGCAACAAATTTAATCAAGTATACTAAAAGAAAAAAAATGAATACAGCTAACTAACACAATAGTGTGGGCAAAGTCATTTTGTAAATGAATAAAAAATATATGAATTCTTGAATTGACATTACTATCCTATAGCAATCACTGCTAGATTTGCTTAATTTACTTTGAGGGCCACACAGCAAATTGCAAACATATCACCTTATAGCCGCTGTAACTGTGCTTTTTCGACAGAGAGTAAAGATTTTACTTAAAACATTTTTATTCGTATTTTGTTAAATGATTGGCACAGCTTTCACCTAGGCTCTCCAGCAGGATTTACACTACTGTGGGGTTACTTGACCCGTGAGACATTTTGCAGACACACTAATGAAGCCAACACTCGATGGCTTTTGAGTCAACACCGGCTTGGCATACTGCCTCAACAGCCACAGTGCTGCCATTCAATGCTCACTAATTAGACAAATTGGAAGAGGTGCTAACTGACCATTTGGTTGGTTTGCCAACTGCCACTACCCCCGAAGAAGAAAGAGATGCCAAAAAAATTCAACCAATGATAAGAAAGCATTCATTCATTCACTCATTTTCCATGCCTTGCATCCTTATAAGGGTTGCTGGGGTTTACCAGAGCCTACCCCAGCTAACTTCAGAGACTAGTACACTCAAGACTGGTCACCAGTCAGCTGAAAGGCACACAGGGAGACAAAGAACCATCCACACTCACAATCATAGTGGCACCATTGGGAATCGAGCCCATGCCGTCCCGCACCGAAGTCAGGCGAGTGAACCTCTACACCATGAGGCAGCGATAAGAAAGCAATTTGCAGTAGATGAAAAAAGTTGAACATATATGTGCAAGGGTGGAAGGCGGTGGGAGAGAAGGCTGGACCTTGAAGTTGGTGGTGGGAGTTCAGTCTAAGTGACTTCCAAATTTTATGAAAGTACAAAACCACTTGTTTTGAGGAAAAGGTCAAAAAACAAAGTAAGTAGAACAAGAACAAAGAAAAAACAAGACTAAAATGAAAGAATTTCATTCATTTTTCATACTGCTAATCCTCAGGAGGGTTGCGAGGGGTCCGGGAGCCTACCCCAGCCAGCCATGGGCAGCAGGCAGGCAGACCATGAATTGGTTGCCAGCTATTCGTGGGGTACAATGAAACAGAGAACTGCTCACACTCACAAATCCCAACCAGAAGGCCAAAGTCAGGCGGAATAAGCACTGCACAATCGTGTGGCATTAAAAAATTTAAATTGCAAATTACACATTTTTTAGAACTATGATAACGGAGAAAATAATGTTTAAACAGAGAAAATGAACACACTGGTCCTGCATTTTTCATCATGGATGCAGACGAAGGCTTTCTAACCTTTATTTGTCAGGCGATTGAGAAAGATGTGTCATCCTTAAAGGAGTAGTCTTTTTTATTGTTGCGTCGTTGCTATTCTTTGCTGTTTTGCAGGCCTGAATACATTGTAGATTCGTACACATCTACCATCAGAAGTTGTACGGGAAATGTGCTAAACACTTTCGAGGGTTTTTGTGAATACCTGTCTCCTGACTGGGTGCAGCCAGCATCTGTCCCTTATTGGCAAACAGTGAAAGCAAAGTCCACATGGAAACTATATTCAGCATTAGAGAGCCAAACGTTGCAACATATTAGCACCTCCTTCTCCTTTTCTTTATTACATGTTTTTTCTCAAGTAAAATCCATTTAGGAAACAAGTATACACACCACAACTTGCAGCATAACATTTGATGCTTAAACTACGACAAACTAAACTATGGTAATATAGACCAAACTACGCTCCCAAGAATAGCAGGAGTAGAACAGAATACATTACTTTTTGCTTCCTGTTTCAAATGCAATCTGTTTTGTTAGACTGTCTGTGAAGTTTGAACAAAAACCTGCACCCACTGCAGCTCTTAGTAGAATGGTTGGACACCTCTGGCATAGTATATATAATCAACAAGCTTTTCAGTATCGTATGTAAGTAGGTTTAACTTTAAGTATACTATGTGAAATTGATTGAATGTGTTATTTCCTTTTTTTAAGTGTTGAAAGATTTTTTTTGTTTTTGTTTTTACATCACAACTGACTCACCTTGAGGTTGTAGACTTTCTTGTCACAAATACTGCATTGGTGTGGCAGTTGAGTGGGAGTGACAGCGTGGTAGTCATTAACTTGATAGGGCTGAAGTGTCATAACACCTGAACACAAGGTTTCCTCGTTCCCATGTCTAGGTTGGTAGCTCCCAAAGCCCTGTGTGCTCTCTGTGACACAAGACAAAACCCCACTCTTGGGCTTGAATTTATGATCAGTTGTGGGTTCTTCGGGGTTATATAGTTCATTTCTACATCGTACTGCCTGCCCAGTTGCTGGCCAAACAGCGGCAACATCAGAGGGCACCGACCCATTTACAGTGTTACTTGTGCTAGCAGGACTGTTCCATTGCTCTGTCTGTCCTGTACAGTTATACATATGAATATTATGATTACTAACATTGAGTTCAGCTTGGAGGCTAGTGATATCTCGGCCGTAAAATTCTTGTTTGTACCCAGCATTATTGAGCAGTTTTGCTTGAGCTGCAGGGCTTGATGCTGTAGTTGTCCCACCTAAGTTGTACTGAAGATGCTTGTCAATATCAGAGGAGTACGTAGGTCCAACATTTTTCCCAAACTCCACACCCTGTTGGCTAATTGTAGTCCCTGCAGTATGGTGGACCAGTCTGATATTTTCCGGGTTCTGGTTGAATCCTCCTGCCATTAAGGCTGAATTTGAAGTGGAAAAGCCAAACACCCCTGTTGGGAAACCAGTTTGGGGGTTCCGCAATTGATTGAAGAGGGGCTGCGCCATGGCAACATTGGAAAGAACCTGAATGAGTACAGAGGCCGTGGTGGTTGTATTGCTCCCTGTAGTCAGATGGAGGGAAAGCTGAGCCTGGAGCTGAGCGAGTTGGAGACTGGCCGGAGTCAGGGGGAGCTGCTGGTTTTGCTGCTGGTGACCCACTTGGAAACTATCTGACAGCTGGCCTGGCACTTGAAGGGTTTTCTTATTCACAGTGTTCACTGGCACCGCACTGACGGCAGAGAGAACAAAATTAGAATTACTCTAAATGACTAAATTCAAATAACCCTAAATCATTCAATGAAATTTAAGGTTAAAAATAAAATATTTTCAATATCTGAAAGATAAGCAAGACAAATTCATTAATTGTTCAAGAAAATACTAGTACCGTATTTTCCGCACTATAAGGCGCACCCTCAATGAATGACACATTTTAAAATTATTTTCCATATAAAAGGCGCACCGCTCCGCATTACACTGGTCAACCGCGCCACATTATACGGGTCTACCGTAGAGGCTGGGGTTACGTTCTGCATCCACTAAAGGTGCTGCGCTAAAGGGAATGTCAACAAAACAGTCAGATAGGTCAGCCAAACTTTATTAATAGATTACAAATCAGCTTTCGGACAACTCCATTCACTCCCAACTGTTTTTTCATTTTCTCCGAGGTAAAGTATTAATATTTTTGTGACACAGCAATAGCATAATAACTCATGTTGAACAGGTGGGCGAATGCGGCATCCAACACGCACGGCTACGTCTCACGAAAGTCGTCATTAATCGAGTCACTAATTCCTGCCTTCCTTAAAGCTCAGACCACAGTTGAGACTTCCACTGGGAATGAACATAGAATTAATGTGCCGTATCGAGCTCAATCAAAATGAAATGCCGTTTTATATATAGCAGCTTTCACCATGCACCGGAAATAGAGTTGGGGGCTGCTTGCCGTAGTAGCAAGAGCTGTTGCGGCTCAATATTGATCCATATATAATATATTTATATGTATTGTTCGCAGTCTAGCTTTGAATCCTCTGTTGAAGCCAACATCTAGTGGCAGGAGATCTTTTGTAAATCCACCTGAGTAAATGACGGCCGCTGTCAATCATTGACAAAAGAACTATATATCCCAGCATTCACTGCACATACTTTTTCAATGGGGAAAATAGAGTCGGGGGCTGCTTGCCGTAGTCATCTCATCATCTCATCTCTTTATCTCATCCCATCATCTCATCTCATCTCATCATCTCATCATCTCATCATCTCATCATCTCATCATCTCATCATCTCATCATCTCATCATCTCATCATCTCATCATCTCATCATCTCATCATCTCATCATCTCATCATCTCATCATCTCATCATCTCATCATCTCATCATCTCATCATCTCATCATCTCATCTCATCATCTCATCTCATCATCTCATCATCTCATCATCTCATCTCATCTCATCATCTCATCATCTCATCATCTCATCATCTCATCTCATCTCATCATTTCTCCTCATCTCATCATCTCATCTCATCTCATAATCTCATCTCATCATCTCATCATGTCATCATGTCATCATCTCATCATCTCATCATCTCATCATCTCATCATCTCATCATCTCATCATCTCATCTAATCATCTCATCTCATCTCATCATCTCATCTCATCTCATCATCTCATCTCATCATCTCATCATCTCATCATCTCATCTCATCTCATCATCTCATCATCTCATCATCTCATCTCATCATCTCATCTCATCATCTCATCATCTCATCATCTCATCATCTCATCATCTCATCATCTCATCATCTCATCATCTCATCTCATCATCTCATCATCTCATCATCTCATCATCTCATCATCTCATCATCTCATCTCATCTCATCATCTCATCTCATCATCTCATCATCTCATCATCTCATCTCATCATCTCATCATCTCATCTAATCATCTCATCTCATCTCATCTCATCATCTCATCTCATCATCTCATCTCATCATCTCATCTCATCATCTCATCATCTCATCATCTCATCTCATCATCTCATCATCTCATCATCTCATCTCATCTCATCATCTCATCATCTCATCATCTCATCTCATCTCATCTCATCTCATCATCTCATCTCATCATCTCATCATCTCATCATCTCATCATCTCATCATCTCATCATCTCATCATCTCATCATCTCATCATCTCATCATCTCATCATCTCATCTCATCATCTCATCATCTCATCTCATCATCTCATCATCTCATCTCATCTCATCATCTCATCATCTCATCATCTCATCATCTCATCATCTCATCATCTCATCATCTCATCATCTCATCATCTCATCTCATCATCTCATCTCATCTCATCTCATCATCTCATCATCTCATCTCATCATCTCATCTCATCATCTCATCTCATCTCATCTCATCTCATCATCTCATCATCTCATCTCATCATCTCATCATCTCATCTCATCATATCATCTCATCATCTCATCTCATCATCTCATCTCATCATCTCATCTCATCTCATCATCTCATCATCTCATCATCTCATCATCTCATCATCTCATCATCTCATCATCTCATCATCTCATCATCTCATCATCTCATCATCTCATCATCTCATCATCTCATCATCTCATCATCTCATCTCATCATCTCATCTCATCATCTCATCTCATCATCTCATCATCTCATCATCTCATCATTTCATCTCATCTCATCTCATCATCTCATCATCTCATCTCATCTCATCTCATCTCATCTCATCTCATCTCATCTCATCTCATCTCATCTCATCTCATCATCTCATCTCATCTCATCTCATCATCTCATCATCTCATCATCTCATCATCTCATCATCTCATCATCTCATCATCTCATCATCTCATTTCCTCATCTCATCTCCTAATCTCATCTCATCATCTCATCTCATCATCTCATCTCATCATCTCATCTCATCATCTCATCTCATCATCTCATCTCATCATCTCATCTCATCATCTCATCTCATCATCTCATCTCATCATCTCATCTCATCATCTCATCTCATCATCTCATCATCTCATCTCATCTCATCTCATCATCTCATCTCATCATCTCATCTCATCATCTCATCTCATTATCTCATTATCACATTATCTCATCATCTCATCATCTCATCATCTCATCATCTCATCATCTCATCATCTCATCTCATCATCTCATCATCTCATCATCTCATCACATCATCTCATCATCTCATCATCTCATAATCTCATCTCATAATCTCATCTCATCATCTCATCTCATCATCTCATCTCATCTCATCTCATCATCTCATCATCTCATCATCTCATCATCTCATCATCTCATCATCTCATCATCTCATCATCTCATCTCATCATCTCATCTCATATCATCATCTCATCTCATCATCTCATCATCTCATCATCTCATCATCTCATCATCTCATCATCTCATCATCTCATCATCTCATCATCTCATCATCTCATCATCTCATCATCTCATCATCTCATCATCTCATCATCTCATCATCTCATCATCTCATCATCTCATCATCTCATCATCTCATCATCTCATCATCTCATCATCTCAGCTCATCTCATCTCATCTCATCTCATCTCATCATCTCATCATCTCATCTCATCTCATCTCATCTCATCTCATCTCATCATCTCATCTCATCTTCTCATCATCTCATCATCTCATCATCTCATCATCATCTCATCTCATCTCATCTCATCATCTCATCATCTCATCATCTCATCATCTCATCATCTCATCATCTCATCTCATCATCTCATCATCTATTCTCATCATCTAATCATCTCATCATCCCATCTCATCATCTCATCTCATCATCTCATCTCATCATCTCATCATCTCATCATCTCATCATCTCATCATCTCATCATCTCATCATCTCATCATCTCATCATCTCATCATCTCATCATCTCATCATCTCATCATCTCATCATCTCATCATCTCATCATCTCATCATCTCATCATCTCATCATCTCATCATCTCATCATCTCATCATCTCATCATCTCATCATCTCATCATCTCATCATCTCATCATCTCATCATCTCATCATCTCATCATCTCATCATCTCATCATCTCATCATCTCATCATCTCATCATCTCATCATCTCATCTCATCTCATCATCTCATCATCTCATCTCATCTCATCATCTCATCATCTCATCTCATCTCATCATCTCATCATCTCATCATCTCATCATCTCATCATCTCATCATCTCATCATCTCATCATCTCATCATCTCATCATCTCATCATCTCATCATCTCATCATCTCATCATCTCATCTCATCATCTCATCTCATCATCTCATCTCATCATCTCATCATCTGATCATCTCTTCATCTCATCTCATCATCTTATCTCTTCATCTCATCTCTTCATCTCATCTCTTCATCTCATCTCTTCATCTCATCTCTTCATCTCATCTCTTCATCTCATCTCTTCATCTCATCTCTTCATCTCATCTCTTCATCTCATCTCTTCATCTCATCTCTTCATCTCATCTCTTCATCTCATCTCTTCATCTCATCTCTTCATCTCATCTCTTCATCTCATCTCGTCATCTCATCTCTTCATCTAATCTCATCTCATTATCTCATCATCTCATCTCATCATCTCATCTCATCATCTCATCTCATCATCTCATCTCATCATCTCATCTCATCATCTCATCTCATCATCTCATCTCATCTCATCATCTCATCTCATCATCTCATCTCATCGTCTCATCATCTCATCATCTCCTCATCTCATCATCTCCTCATCTCATCATCTCCTCATCTCATCATCTCATCTCATCATCTCATCTCATCATCTCATCTCATCATCTCATCTCATCTCATCATCTCATCTCATCATCTCATCTCATCATCTCATCTCATCATCTCATCTCATCATCTCATCTCATCATCTTATCTCATCATCTCATCTCATCATCTCATCTCATCATCTCATCTCATCTCATCATCTCATCATCTCATCATCTCATCATCTCATCATCTCATCTCATCATCTCATCATCTCATCTCATCTCATCTCATCATCTCATTATCTCATCATCTCATCATCTCATCATCTCATCATCTCATCATCTCATCATCTCATTATCTCATCTCCTCATCTCATCTCCTAATTTCATCATCTCATCATATCATCTCATCATCTCATCTCATCATTTCATCATCTCATCTCATCATCTCATCTCATCATCTCATCTCATCATCTCATCTCATCATCTCATCTCATCTCATCTCATCTCATCATCTCATCTCATCTCATCTCATCATCTCATCTCATCTCATCATCTCATCATCTCATCATCTCATCATCTCATCTCATCATCTCATCTCATCTCATCATCTCATTATCTCATTATCTCATCATCTCATCATCTCATCATCTCATCTCATCATCTCATCATCTCATCTCATCATCTCATCATCTCATCTCATCATCTCATCTCATCATCTCATCATCTCATCTCATCATCTCATCATCTCATCATCTCATCTCATCATCTCATCTCATCTCATCATCTCATCATCTCATCATCTCATCTCATCATCTTATCATCTCATCATCTCATCATCTCATCATCTCATCTAATCATCTCATCATCTCATCATCTCATCTCATCTCATCTCATCTCATCTCATCTCATCATCCCATCTCATCATCTCATCTCATCATCTCATCATCTCATCATCTCATCATCTCATCTCATCTCATCATCTCATCTCATCATCTCATCTCATCTCATCATCTCATCATCTCATCTCATCTCATCATCTCATCTCATCATCTCATCTCATCATCTCATCTCATCATCTCATCTCATCATCTCATCTCATCATCTCATCTCATCATCTCATCTCATCATCTCATCTCATCATCTCATCTCATCATCTCATCTCATCATCTCATCTCATCATCTTATCTCATCATCTCATCTCATCATCTCATCTCATCATCTCATCTCATCATCTCATCTCATCTCATCATCTCATCTCATCATCTCATCATCTCATCTCATCTCATCTCATCTCATCATCTCATCATCTCATTATCTCATCATCTCATCATCTCATCATCTCATCATCTCATTATCTCATCATCTCATCATCTCATCATCTCATCTCCTCATCTCATCTCCTAATTTCATCATCTCATCATATCATCTCATCATCTCATCTCATCATTTCATCATCTCATCTCATCATCTCATCTCATCATCTCATCTCATCATCTCATCATCTCATCTCATCTCATCTCATCATCTCATCTCATCATCTCATCTCATCTCATCATCTCATCATCTCATCATCTCATCTCATCATCTCATCTCATCTCATCATCTCATTATCTCATTATCTCATCATCTCATCATCTCATCATCTCATCTCATCATCTCATCATCTCATCATCTCATCTCATCATCTCATCATCTCATCTCATCATCTCATCTCATCATCTCATCATCTCATCATCTCATCTCATCATCTCATCATCTCATCATCTCATCATCTCATCTCATCATCTCATCTCATCATCTCATCTCATCTCATCATCTCATCATCTCATCATCTCATCTCATCATCTCATCATCTCATCATCTCATCATCTCATCATCTCATCATCTCATCTAATCATCTCATCATCTCATCATCTCATCTCATCTCATCTCATCTCATCATCCCATCTCATCATCTCATCATCTCATCATCTCATCATCTCATCTCATCATCTCATCATCTCATCATCTCATCTATTCTCATCATCTCATCTCATCATCTCATCTCATCTCATCTCATCATCTCATCATCTCATCATCTCATCTCATCTCATCATCTCATCTCATCATCTCATCTCATCATCTCATCTCATCATCTCATCTCATCATCTCATCTCATCTCATCATCTCATCATCTCATCTCATCTCATCATCTCATCTCATCATCTCATCTCATCATCTCATCTCATCATCTCATCTTATCATCTCATCTCATCATCTCATCTCATCATCTCATCTCATCATCTCATCATCTCATCATCTCATCATCTCATCATCTCATCATCTCATCATCTCATCTCATCTCATCATTTCATCTCATCATCTCATCTCATCTCATCTCATAATCTCATCTCATCATGTCATCATGTCATCATCTCATCATCTCATCATCTCATCATCTCATCATCTCATCATCTCATCATCTCATCATCTCATCATCTCATCATCTCATCATCTCATCATCTCATCTCCTCATCTCATCTCCTAATCTCATCTCCTAATCTCATCAAATCATCTCATCTCATCATCTCATCTCATCATCTCATCTCATCATCTCATCATCTCATCTCATCTCATCTCATCATCTCATCATCTCATCATCTCATCTCATCATCCCATCTAATCATCTCATCATCTCATCTCATTATCTCATTATCTCATCATCTCATCATCTCATCATCTCATCATCTCATCATCTCATCATCTCATCATCTCATTATCTCATCATCTCATCATCTCATCATCTCATCATCTCATCATCTCATCATCTCATCATCTCATCACATCACTTAATCATCTCATCATCTCATCATCTCTTCACATCATCTCATCATCTCATCATCTCATCTCATAATCTCATCTCATCTCATCTCATCTCATCATCTCATCTCATCTCATCTCATCTCATCTCATCTCATCTCATCTCATCTCATCTCATCATCTCATCTCATCTCATCATCTCATCATCTCATCATCTCATCTCATCTCATCATCTCATCATCTCATCTCATCATCTCATCATCTCATCATCTCATCATCTCATCATCTCATCATCTCATCATCTCATCATCTCATCATCTCATCATCTCATCATCTCATCATCTCATCATCTCATCATCTCATCATCTCATCATCTCATCATCTCATCATCTCATCATCTCATCATCTCATCATCTCATCATCTCATCATCTCATCATCTCATCATCTCATCATCTCATCATCTCATCATCTCATCATCTCATCATCTCATCATCTCATCATCTCATCATCTCATCATCTCATCATCTCATCATCTCATCATCTCATCATCTCATCATCTCATCATCTCATCATCTCATCTCATCATCTCAGCTCATCTCATCTCATCATCTCATCTCATCTCATCTCATCATCTCATCTCATCTCATCTCATCATCTCATCATCTCATCATCTCATCATCTCATCATCTCATCATCTCATCATCTCATCATCTCATCATCTCATCTCATCATCTCATTATCTCATTATCTCATCATCTCATCATCTCATCATCTCATCATCTCATCATCTCATCATCTCATCATCTCATCATCTCATCATCTCATCATCTCATCATCTCATCATCTCATCATCTCATCATCTCATCATCTCATCATCTCATCATCTCATCATCTCATCATCTCATCATCTCATCATCTCATCTCATCATCTCATTATCTCATTATCTCATTATCTCATCATCTCATCATCTCATCATCTCATCATCTCATCATCTCATCATCTCATCATCTCATCATCTCATCATCTCATCATCTCATCATCTCATCATCTCATCATCTCATCATCTCATCATCTCATCATCTCATCATCTCATCATCTCATCTCATCATCTATTCTCATCATCTAATCATCTCATCATCCCATCTCATCATCTCATCTCATCATCTCATCTCATCTCATCTCATCTCATCTCATCTCATAATCTCATCTCATAATCTCATCTCATCATCTCATCATCTCATCATCTCATCATCTCATCATCTCATCATCTCATCATGTCATCATCTCATCATCTCATGATCTCATCATCTCATCATCTCATCTCCTCATCTCATCTCCTAATCTCATCTCCTAATCTCATCTCCTAATCTCATCTCCTCATCTCATCTCATCATCTCATCTCATCATCTCATCTCATCATCTCATCATCTCATCTCATCATCTCATCATCTCATCTCATCATCTCATCATCTCATCATCTCCTCATCTCATCATCTCATCTCATCATCTCATCTCATCATCTCATCTCATCATCTCATCATCTCATCATCTCATCTCATCATCTCATCATCTCATCATCTCATCATCTCATCATCTCATCATCTCATCATCTCATCATCTCATCATCTCATCATCTCATCATCTCATCATGTCATCATCTCATCATCTCATCATCTCATCATCTCATCATCTCATCATCTCATCATCTCATCATCTCATCACATCATCACATCATCTCATCATCACATCATCTCATCATCTCATCATCTCATCATCTCATCATCTCTTCACATCATCTCATCATCTCATCTCATCATCTCATCTCATCTCATCTCATCTCATCTCATCTCATCTCATCTCATCTCATCTCATCTCATATCATCTCATCATCTCATCATCTCATCATCTCATCATCTCATCATCTCATCTCATCATCTCATCATCTCATCATCTCATCTCATCTCATCATCTCATCATCTCATCATCTCATCATCTCATCATCTCATCATCTCATCATCTCATCATCTCATCATCTCATCATCTCATCATCTCATCATCTCATCATCTCATCATCTCATCATCTCATCATCTCATCATCTCATCATCTCATCATCTCATCATCTCATCATCTCATCATCTCATCATCTCATCATCTCATCATCTCATCATCTCATCATCTCATCTCATCTCATCTCATCATCTCATCTCATCTCATCTCATCTCATCTCATCTCATCTCATCTCATCTCATCATCTCATCATCTCATCATCTCATCTCATCTTCTCATCTTCTCATCTTCTCATCTTCTCATCATCTCATCATCTCATTCTCATCATCTCATCTCATCTCATCATCTCATCATCTCATCATCTCATTATCTCATCATCTCATCATCTCATCATCTCATCTCATCATCTCATCATCTCATCATCTCATCATCTCATCATCTCATCATCTCATCATCTCATCTCATCATCTATTCTCATCATCTAATCATCCCATCTCATCATCTCATCTCATCATCCCATCTCATCATCTCATCATCTCATCATCTCATCATCTATTCTCATCATCTAATCATCCCATCTCATCATCTCATCATCCCATCTCATCATCTCATCATCTCATCATCTCATCATCTCATCATCTCATCATCTCATCATCTCATCATCTCATCATCTCATCATCTCATCATCTCATCATCTCATCATCTCATCATCTCATCATCTCATCATCTCATCATCTCATCATCTGAATCATCTCATCATCTGATCATCTCATCATCTCATCATCTCATCATCTCATCATCTCATCATCTCATCATCTCATCATCTCATCATCTCATCATCTCATCATCTCATCATCTCATCATCTCATCATCTCATCATCTCATCATCTCATCATCTCATCATCTCATCATCTCATCATCTCATCATCTCATCATCTCATCATCTCATCATCTCATCATCTCATCATCTCATCATCTCATCATCTCATCATCTCATCATCTCATCATCTCATCATCTCATCATCTCATCATCTCATCATCTCATCATCTCATCATCTCATCATCTCATCATCTCATCATCTCATCATCTCATCATCTCATCATCTCATCATCTCATCATCTCATCATCTCATCATCTCATCATCTCATCATCTCATCATCTCATCATCTCATCATCTCATCATCTCATCATCTCATCATCTCATCATCTCATCATCTCATCATCTCATCATCTCATCATCTCATCATCTCATCTCATCATCTCATCTCATCTCATCTCATCTCATCTCATCTCATCATCTCATCTCATCATCTCATCTCATCTCATCTCATCTCATCTCATCTCATCTCATCTCATCTCATCTCATCTCATCATCTCATCATCTCATCTCTTCATCTCATCTCTTCATCTCATCTCTTCATCTCATCTCTTCATCTCATCTCTTCATCTCATCTCTTCATCTCATCTCTTCATCTCATCTCTTCATCTCATCTCTTCATCTCATCTCATCTCATTATCTCATCATCTCATCATCTCATCTCATCATCTCATCTCATCATCTCATCATCTCATCTCATCATCTCATCATCTCATCTCATCATCTCATCTCATCATCTCATCTCATCTCATCATCTCATCATCTCATCATCTCATCATCTCATCTCATCATCTCATCATCTCATCTCATCATCTCATCATCTCTTCTCATCATCTCATCATCTCATCTCATCGTCTCCTCATCTCCTCATCTCATCATCTCCTCATCTCATCATCTCATCTCATCATCTCATCTCATCTCATCATCTCATCTCATCATCTCATCTCATCATCTCATCTCATCTCATCTCATCTCATCATCTCATCATCTCATCATCTCATCATCTCATCTCATCTCATCTCATCTCATCTCATCTCATCTCATCTCATCTCATCTCATCTCATCATCTCATCTCATCTCATCTCATCATCTAATCTCATCTCATCATCTCATCATCTCATCATCTCATCTCATCATCTCATCATCTCATCATCTCATCATCTCATCTCATCTCATCATCTCATCTCATCATCTCATCTCATCTCATCATCTCATCATCTCATCTCATCATCTCATCATCTCATCATCTCATCATCTCATCATCTCATCTCATCTCATCTCATCACATCTCATCTCATCATCTCATTATCTCATCATCTCATCATCTCATTATCTCATCATCTCATCATCTCATCATCTCATCATCTCATCATCTCATCATCTCATCATCTCATCTCCTCATCTCATCTCCTAATTTCATCATCTCATCATCTCATCTCATCATCTCATCTCATCATCTCATCTCATCATCTCATCTCATCATCTCATCTTATCATCTCATCTCATCATCTCATCTTATCATCTCATCTCATCATCTCATCTCATCATCTCATCTCATTATCTCATCTCATCATCTCATCTCATCTCATCATCTCATTATCTCATTATCTCATCATCTCATCTCATCATCTCATCTCATTATCTCATCTCATCATCTCATCTCATCTCATCATCTCATTATCTCATCATCTCATCATCTCATCATCTCATCATCTCATCATCTCATCATCTCATCATCTCATCATCTCATCATCTCATCATCTCATCATCTCATCATCTCATCATCTCATTATCTCATCATCTCATCATCTCATCATCTCATCTCATCATCTCATCATCTCATCATCTCATCATCTCATCATCTCATCATCTCATCATCTCATCATCTCATCATCTCATCATCTCATCATCTCATCATCTCATCATCTCATCATCTCATCATCTCATCATCTCATCATCTCATCACATCATCTCATCATCTCATCATCTCATCATCTCATAATCTCATCACATCATCTCATCATCTCATCATCTCATCATCTCATCTCATAATCTCATAATCTCATAATCTCATCTCATCATCTCATCTCATCATCTCATCTCATCATCTCATCATCTCATCTCATCATCTCATCATCTCATCATCTCATCATCTCATCTCATCATCTCATCTCATCTCATCATCTCATCTCATCATCTCATCATCTCATCATCTCATCTCATCATCTCATCTCATCTCATCATCTCATCATCTCATCATCTCATCATCTCATCATCTCATCATCTCATCATCTCATCATCTCATCATCTCATCATCTCATCACATCATCTCATCTCATCATCTCATCTCATCATCTCATTTCATCATCTCATTTCATCATCTCATCATCTCATCTCATCATCTCATCATCTCATCATCTCATCATCTCATCTCATCATCTCATTTTATCTCATCTCATCATCTCATCTCATCATCTCATCATCTCATCATCTCATCTCATCATCTCATCATCTCATCTCATTATCTCATCTCATCATCTCATCATCTCATCTCATCTCATCATCTCATCTCATCATCTCATCTCATCTCATCATCTCATCATCTCATCTCATCATCTCATCTCATCATCTCATCATCTCATCATCTCATCATCTCATCATCTCATCATCTCATCATCTCATCATCTCATCTCATCTCATCACATCTCATCTCATCATCTCATTATCTCATCATCTCATCATCTCATTATCTCATCATCTCATCATCTCATCATCTCATCATCTCATCTCATTATCTCATCTCATCATCTCATCTCATCTCATCATCTCATTATCTCATTATCTCATCATCTCATCTCATCATCTCATCTCATTATCTCATCTCATCATCTCATCTCATCTCATCATCTCATTATCTCATTATCTCATCATCTCATCATCTCATCATCTCATCATCTCATCATCTCATCATCTCATTATCTCATTATCTCATCATCTCATCATCTCATCTCATCATCTCATCATCTCATCATCTCATCATCTCATCATCTCATCATCTCATCATCTCATCATCTCATCATCTCATCATCTCATCATCTCATCACATCATCTCATCATCTCATCATCTCATCATCTCATCATCTCATAATCTCATAATCTCATCACATCATCTCATCATCTCATCATCTCATCATCTCATCTCATAATCTCATAATCTCATAATCTCATCTCATCTCCTAATTTCATCATCTCATCATCTCATCTCATCATCTCATCTCATCATCTCATCTCATCATCTCATCTCATCATCTCATCTTATCATCTCATCTCATCATCTCATCTCATCATCTCATCTCATTATCTCATCTCATCATCTCATCTCATCATCTCATTATCTCATTATCTCATCATCTCATCTCATCATCTCATCTCATTATCTCATCTCATCATCTCATCTCATCTCATCATCTCATTATCTCATTATCTCATCATCTCATCATCTCATCATCTCATCATCTCATCATCTCATCATCTCATCATCTCATCATCTCATCTCATCATCTCATCATCTCATCATCTCATCATCTCATCATCTCATCTCATCATCTCATCATCTCATCATCTCATCATCTCATCATCTCATCATCTCATCATCTCATCATCTCATCATCTCATCATCTCATCATCTCATCATCTCATCATCTCATCACATCATCTCATCATCTCATCATCTCATAATCTCATCACATCATCTCATCATCTCATCATCTCATCATCTCATCTCATAATCTCATAATCTCATAATCTCATAATCTCATAATCTCATAATCTCATAATCTCATCTCATCATCTCATCATCTCATCTCATCATCTCATCTCATCATCTCATCTCATCATCTCATCATCTCATCTCATCATCTCATCATCTCATCTCATCATCTCATCATCTCATCTCATCATCTCATCATCTCATCTCATCATCTCATCATCTCATCATCTCATCTCATCATCTCATCATCTCATCTCATCATCTCATCATCTCATCTCATCATCTCATCTCATCTCATCATCTCATCATCTCATCATCTCATCATCTCATCATCTCATCATCTCATCACATCATCTCATCTCATCATCTCATCTCATCATCTCATTTCATCATCTCATTTCATCATCTCATCATCTCATCTCATCATCTCATCATCTCATCATCTCATCATCTCATCATCTCATCTCATCATCTCATTTTATCTCATCTCATCATCTCATCTCATCATCTCATCTCATCATCTCATCTCATTATCTCATCTCATCATCTCATCTCATTATCTCATCTCATCATCTCATCTCATCTCATCTCATCTCATCATCTCATCTCATCTCATCTCATCTCATCATCTCATCTCACCATCTCATCTCATCATCTCATCTCATCATCTCATCTCATCATCTCATCTCATCATCTCATCTCATCTCATCTCATCATCTAATCTCATCATCTCATCTCATCATCTCATCTCATCATCTCATCTCATTGAAGAGAGAGATAAGGAAGGGTAAGACTATCTACAGGAGGAAGCTGGAGAACCAACTCCAGAGAGGCAACACCAAGGAGGTCTGGAGGAGCTTGAGGACTTTTTCGGCCCATGGAGGCAACAGCTCCTCCCCTTCCCCCCCCTCTTCCACCGGTCTCTGCATTACTGTCGTTCAGGTAATAAAACAGCTAAAGAAGATCGAGGCAAGGAAGGCTACCGGTCCAGACGGCCTCAGCTCCAGACTACTGAGTGTGCGGATCAGCTTGGTATAGTGATTCTGCATATTTTCAACCTCAGCCTCAGTCTGCAGAAGGTCCCCACCTTGTGGAAAACTTCCTGTGTGGTCCCAGTTCCTAAGACTGCGTACCCCAGGGAGCCAAGCCACTTCAGGCCGGTAGCATTAACCTCTCACCTGATCAAGACATTGGAGAGAATCCTCCTCAATCACCTCAGCCCCCTGATGAATGCAGAGCTGGACCCTCTGCAGTTCGCCTATCGTCCAGGTATTGGTGTGGAAGATGCTACCACCTACCAGATGCACAGGTGTCTTTCACACCTGGAGAACACGGGAAGCACGCTGAGAATGATGTTTTTTTACCTCTCCAGTGCGTTCAACACCATTCAGCCGGTCCTACTGAGAGGGAAACTGGAAGAGGCTGGAGTAAGGAACCACCTAGCCGCATGGATCATCGACTTTCTCACTGACAGACCACAATATGTGAGACTCCAGGACGGGAACGACCTGGAGTACAGGGGAGTCATCACAGCCTTTGTTGACTGGTGTAGGCAAAACCACCTCTACATCAGCACCAGTAAGACAAAGGAAATGGTCATCGATTTTCAGAGGAATCCTAAACAGACCACTCAGGTGAACATCCAGGGTACAGACATTGAAATCAGGAGAATTTTAAGTACCTGGGTGTTCACCTCAACAACAAACTAGATTGGTCCACAAACATAGATGCCCTGTACAGCTGCCTCTACCTACTGAGGAGTCTACGTTCCTTTGGAGTGTGCAGGACACTGCTGAGGACTTTCTACGACACTGTGGTGGCATCTACAGTGTTTTATGCAGTGCTCTGTTGGGGATGCGGGAGCACGGAGAGGGACAGGAACAGGCTGAACAAGCTGGTCAGGAGGGCCAGCTCTGTTCTGGGCTGTCCTCTGGACTCTGTGGAGGAAGTGGGAGAGCGGAGAATGCTGACCAGGATGATGTCCATCATGGACAGCACCTCCCAACCCCTGCATGAGTCTGTGGAGTCCCTCCGAAGCTCCTTTAGCAATAGACTGCGGCACCCTCATTGCAGGAAGGAGCGCTTCCGCAGATCCTTCCTCCCATCAGCTGTCAGGCTCTTTGACAAAAAAATGGCTGAGTGTTGAGACCTACCGTATGCATGCATGTATATTTATGTGTATGTATGTATATATGTGCTAAGCAACACGCTTATTTATTTATATATTTATTCATGTATTTATTTATTAACTTACTTTTACCAATGTATTTATGTCTAAAATGCCTTTCCTATTCCTGCATCCTCACCCTCTTGCTACTGTGACAACAAAATTTCCCGAATACGGGATGAATAAAGTTATCCAATCCAATCCAATCATCTCATCATCTCATCTCATCTCATCATCTCATCTCATCATCTCATCTCATCATCTCATCATCTCATCATCTCATCATCTCATTATCTCATCATCTCATCTCATCATCTCATTTCATCTTATTTCATCTCATCTCATTATCTCATCATCTCATCATCTCATCATCTCATCATCTCATCATCTCATCATCTCATCATCTCATCATCTCATCATCTCATCTCCTCATCTCATCATCTCATCATCTCATCATCTCATCATCTCATCTCATCTCATCTCATCTCATCATCTCATCTCATCTCATCTCCTCATCTCATCTCATCTCATCTCCTCATCTCATCTCATCTCATCTCATCTCATCTCATCTCATCTCATCATCTCATCATCTCATCTCATCATCTCAAATTCTCATCATCTCATCTCATCATCTCATCTCATCATCTCATCTCATCATCTCATCTCATCTCATCATCTCATCTCATCATCTCATCTCATCATCTCATCTCATCATCTCATCATCTCATCTCATCTCATCATCTCATCTCCTCATCTCCTCATCTCATCTCATCATCTCATCATCTCATCTCATCTCATCATCTCATCATTTCATCATCTCATCATTTCATCATCTCATCTCATTTCATCATCTCATCTCATTCTTCTCATCTCATCTCATCTCATTTATCATCTCATTTCATCTCATCTCATCCTTCTCATCTCATCTCATCTCATCATCTCATCTCATTCTTCTCATCTTATCTCATCATCTCATCTCATTTCATCATCTCATCTCATTTCATCTCATTTCATCTCATTTCATTTCATCTCATTTCATCTCATCTCATTTCATTTCATCTCATTTCATCTCATCTCATTTCATCTCATCTCATTTCATCTCATCTCATTTCATCTCATTTCATCTCATTTCATCTCATCTCATCTCATCTCATTTCATCTCATCTCATTTCATCTCATCTCATCTCATCTCATTTCATCTCATTCTTCTCATCTCATCTCATCTAATAAAAGAATAATTATTTAAAAAGGCAAAGAAGGGCAATCTTGCCTTCTCCTGTTTTGTTGAGTGAATATTCCGTCACGCACATCATCTGTGGAGTAAGACTACACTGAGCCTATTCTAGCTTTGTTCGCATTTTGAGTCGCCATTGAAAATGGCTCCTAAATATCCTGGCATACAATGAGCCCAGGAAAAAACAAGACATGATGACAAGTGACTGAGAAAAAATTACATTTCTATGCTAAAGGACGTAGCACGCCATTGTGGCATAAATGAATCTACTGTGAGTTTTTCCAAGAAAGAAGAAACAAATATTTGGAAGACAACCTCAATATCCTTTTCCAAGGACACTAAGCGAGTGGTAACCATTATGAATAAAAATATGAACCAGCATTATGAGGGATTTACATCGTACATATGGCCGTGAAGCTAGCATGACGAGACATCCTCAAGAGATTTTCAATATGGAGCACAGTTTGCAGCAACGTCTCCACGAGAATGATGACAACATGGAGCCATTGAATTTGGCAATCGTCTTGACAGTGTACTTGTACAAAACCCTATTTGTACAAGAAAAGAAACGGCGGTCACCCTGCTGTTCCTTGTGCGCCGAAAACCAAAATGCTCATCCTGCTGCCCTATGTACTCCGGTTTCCTTCCACATCCCAAAGACATGCATGGTAGGCTCATTAGACACTCTTAATTGTCCCTAGGTGGGGGATCTGGGTTCAAATCCAGGTCAGTACACCTGTGTGGAGTTTGCTTGCTGCGTGGGATTTCTCCGGGTGCTCTGATTTCCTCCCACATTCCAAAGACATGCATGCAAGCCTGATTGGACACTTTAAATTAGGTATCAGTGTGAGCGTGAATGGTTGTTTGTCTCCTTGTGCCCTGCAATTCGAAGGCCACCAATTCAGGGTGTCCCCCTCCTCTGGCCTGAAGTCAGCTGGGATAGGCTCCAGCACCCGCGCGACACTAGTGATAATAAAACGGTTCAGAAAATGAGATGAGAGAGAACTATTAGTTGCATGAGTATAGGTTGCAGGCCCAGTCAAAATACAAAAAGTGCAAATTATAGTCCGGAAATATGGTATATCAATACCCCATATTTAGACAAATAATAAATAAAGAATCATGACATTAACCTTGACAGAAACTGATTTGAAATACAAATAGCATTTTTCAGTTTTACTCTAACTTATTTGACTTTTGGATTGGTTTAAATCTATGTGCCGAAATATCACAAAATTCACATAATGATGGATTTAACATTGATTAGTAGGTAATTGCCAGTCACAGGGTGGGCTATAAACATTCAGTGAGTGAACGTGCATGCTGATGGAGAGATACCCTTAAACCACCCTAGCCTACTCTGAAGCTATAAATACTAGAGTTGCCCTCTTCTATCACGACAGTGTCCTTAATAGACCAGCATAGACCCATAGGGATTTGAAACTCGGAAACAGCAACTTTTCAGTTTATTGATGATAAAGTTTCAGAATATTATGCAGTCAGTTATACATTTTAGAATAATAAAAGCTTCTCTTTATTGGCTCTATTTTTTCATGCAGCGCAAATCTTGGCTATCGCCAAGTGAAGTGTACAGAGGGCGGGATGAGCGAAAGATCACTGCCACTCCTCCCAGGCAAAATGCACTGGGCATCTACTTCCATCCATGGCATTGAACTATACCAGCCCTAACAGTTTAAATTAATTGGCTATTATACTCAAAATAAAGTATTATGGGAACCATAACCCGAGATTATTTCTGTGGTATTAATTGTAATTGTAAAGTTAAGGTTTTATTAAAATGTTAACTAAATGTTACATTTAGTTATTAATGAAGCATTATGCAAATAATAATAATAAAATTATAATGTAACTTTAATTGAGAGTTCACATTTTGGCTACACTTCTATACTAGATATTAATATTATGACAAAAAAATTATGTCCACGTAAGTAGACACCAGTTCTTTATGAATGTTTGTATTTATTTATTTATTTGTTTATTTTTACCAAAAATAGTCTCGACTTATAAAGGTTTACAGACAAAGACACTTCCTTCCTTCCACGTCAAGTTTAGGATAGGCACTGAAGCAAGCAACACATTTGAATTACAGTCCAAACCCAAAAAAGTCCCTCGCATGAGCCAAGGAAACATGCTCAAACACGCCCCAACATCCACAGGCGGTGTAGTAGCTACATCGACAGCTGCAAGTCATTTGACTGCAGCTCTCCAACATAGAACAACAAATAACACTTAAATCCACCACACATGTACCAGCAAGTCTATGGAACCGGAAAACAAACCTTTAAACGATGCAGCAATGATCCAAATTAAAGTTGTGACATAAGATGGCTATCATTTTCTAAACAGAGTTGACCTCTGCTCAGAAGCTGAGACTGCTGCATGAGTGGACCCCATAATAAGACATGTACACCAGCTTAACATCACCGCAGTGTTCTGCATCCTATGCCAGTGACGCGGCGAGTTTCAGTTATTAACCAGCAGACAGGCGTAGGGGACCCATGTGATGAAAAGTCACAAGTGGTTGGCTTGTGTGTTGAATGGGGAGCTGAACCAACACGCGCCGTGACTAAGGTATTTGTCAGTATGAGCCGCTTTTGGCCAGCGTGTCGCTTGAAGCACACGTCATCCAACCTTGGCAGTGTAAAATATTCTGCTAGGGCCCCAGAACCTCCTGCGACCCTTGTGAGGATACGGAAAATTAATGATTATTAATTAATTAGTGAGAATATTCTAATACTCCATATCGCACCAGTGTATAACCTTGAATTCTTATATGGAATAACACAGCACTGTTGTAATTTGTGTTTTACTTTCAAATGTTTTTTTTAAAAGAGACTTGTAGAGGATTGCATTCTTCCTACGCGATATGAATCATTTTTAGCCTTATGCCCTCAGGAGTCCCCACAGTGAATCAGTCGATCAGTATGATAGAATTTGTCTAACTTTTTACGTCGAATTCCCTCCACTATTGCCTTTAGAGCTGATGTTGTCATATTACTATTGTATAGATGACACTTCACAGTAGAAAGCAGATTTCAATATTTACTGAAGATGTGGTGGTACAGACAAATTAAAATAATAAGGAAAAACTAAGATAAAAATAATAATGCACCCGGTTAAAAAGAAGAATGTGAGGGGGAATGTTAGGGTAGATGGTTCAAGTGTAGGATTTTTATTGATTCCCTAGACAGAATGTGCAGTACTGTAAATGTATTTGATTTTATTTCCTTTGAAATAGCTGCAGATGAAATTAACAAAAAAAGTTAAAATTTGAAAGATCACTTTTTGAACAACTGTATGATATTCTTTAACAGGACAATAGAGAATTGTGTTTTATTGGTTCTAATTCTCCACCCTTGTGGAGTTTGCATGTTCTCCCCAGGCCTCCGGGTACTCCAGTTTCCTCCCACATTCCAAAAACATGCAGGGTAGGTTGATTGGACACTTCAAATTGCCCTTTGGTATGAGTGTGAGCATGAATGGTTGTCGGTATCCTTGTGCCCTGCGATCGGCTGACCACCGATTCAGGGTGTCCCCCGCCTCTGGCCCGAAGTCAGGTGGGATAGGCTCCAGCACCCCCCGCGACCCTAGTGAGGATAAAGTGGTTCAGAAGATGAGATGAGATGATATATATATAAATATATATATATATATATATATATATATATATATATATATATATATATATATATATATATATATATATATATATATATCATGCAACACGCTTATTTATTTACTTAGTTAATGAATGAATGAATATATACATATATACACATACCGTATTGGCCTGATTATAAGACAATGTTTTTCCGGGTAAACTCTGGAAATTATAGAAAGAATAGTTGGCAGCTCTGATATATATATACTCTGTTAGGCTAGTGGTTTGATTTCCAGCAGCTGATCGAACGATCATTGCCCGCCTCTCCCAGTCTAAATGGATTGAACGTATACTGCCATCAAAGACACTGATTAACAAAATTAAATAGAAAGGGCCATGTGCCAAATCTGTAGCTGATTCTGTATTATATTCTGGAAAAGGCAGTTTTGCCTTGGATTTTATGTGTAAAGCACACTGAAATGTTTCCCACAGTTTATCAACACTCCCCCTTTTTAAGAGCCATCAAGTTTTTGTGATTAGTTCTGTATTAAAAGTGATGACAAGAGCTAAGAAAAACAACTCTAATTACCAGCTGGCGAGAATAGATGGAGTATCCAAATAACTTTTGACTTGGTAAAAATGTGTGTCTTTAAAAAATGATGATGCAGTTAATGATTTCAAAGTTGGGGTAGATAAATAGCTCAGAGGTGTGCATTATAGCCAAGATTGAGAGGTAATGTGAGGAGCGAGGAATGACACAGTTGGCTGTGACAAGTAAGGCTGACCAACCATTTTTTTCCTGTTGCTCTGTTATTTATAGTTGCTTGCCTGCCTGAACATAAAACATTTCATTGGCTGTTTTCTCAAGTGAAACTTACAAGTTCCTTGATCATAACATCATTGATGTACTTAAAACGCTCTCAGAACAGTTGAATAGGTTATAAGTTGCAGGTGCAAGACATACACAGCTAGAGTTTTCTCAGACCGCAGTCAACAAGTTGAGAGCTAAACTGGTCAACAAGTCGATGTAGTCATGATTCCCATTCCACTTCTCTCAGCCCCTCCTATATTTACATCTCTCCATTTTCATTCTTACATCAATTTCATTCCAGAATAGTGCCCTCAAAATCCATTCATTCATTTTCGGAACCGGAAAAAATAAAATACAGTGGTACCTCGTCATACGACCGCTCATCATACAAAATGCTCGTCTTACGGGGGAAATTTCGATCGAATAATTCGCCCGTGATGCGGTCAAAATTTCGTGATGCGACCAAGCCAGGTGGCCATGGCATTTTTTTTTTGCATATCTTTCGTGTATAACAATATTTACGAGCACCGGATGAGTTATTCAGACTAGGAAACGCACAACGCGCATGCGCGGGGAAATGAAGTATACTCGTGCGCACAACGCCGATAGACAATGGCACTCTATCATAGGCGCCGTTCGAGGGGATGCGAACACAGATGCTACAAGCTAAAAGGAGCCGCTAGCCAGCGCCCCCGAAGCTCCCATGAGCAGCGGCGCGATCGCTGATAAAAGACTGCTGCTCGTTGGCAAGTGGTCGTGCGTTATCCGATTGTGAGGACATTTGTGTGCATCATCTTCGGAATATTTTGAAGGGAATAGTACGACAGCAAACAGCCCATCGATAGCGAACGTGAGGGTGGAGTGTTTGTTCCGTTTACGAGTGCGTTGTGTGGAAGAAAAAAAAAGGAAGCCCCCCGCCCCTTTTGTGCCCCTCTCCCCTCGGCGAAATCCGCCCAATTTTAGTTAGATTAAACACTTTATTTCTATTAAACCACTCGTTATTTATTACTTTGTCAATATATGGCGAATTATAAGAAATAAAACATTTTTTTCAATCCAATATCCTGTTTTTGGTGTTTTTTTCAGAGAGTTGGAACAAATTAATTTGTTTCCCATTCATTTCAATGGGAAACTTCCGCTCAAGTTACGAGAATCTTGTCATACGAGCTCAGTCCCGGAACGGATTAAGCTCGTATCTCGAGGTACCACTGTATCTAGGACAGCTCAATGGACGAGTGATTAGCATGCTGGCCTCACAGTTCTGGGATCGATAATTCGTTCTCAAGTGGGTTACTAGTGTGTGGAGTTTGCATGTTCTCCACGGGCCTGCGTGGGTTTTCTCCAGGTAGTCCCCCCCATATCCCAAATACGTGCTGGGTAGGCTGGTTGAACACTCTAAATTATCTCTTGGAATGAGTGTCAATGTGAATGGTTGTTCGTCTCCTTGTACCCAGTGATAGGCTGGCCACAAATTCGGGGAGTCTCCTGCCTGTTGCCCGTAGCTGGATGGAATAAGCGGTACGGAAAATGAATGAATAATATCTAGTTCTTAAATTGTTTTATTTTTTTATTTATTTTGGTTGAACTTTTCTAACGCAGTTGAGCAGTAAGGCAGGACACTAAGGCCTTCAGTTGACAAGCCGCAACTCTTCATATGAAAGGTTAAATTTTAGTCAGATCTGCTTCTTTTTGTGTTTGGTAAGTGATGTAACTCATTAACATAGGTTGGAATGGCATTGTTAGTTCAGACAACAGCCACATCTTTTCTACAAAGTAGTTTTCCTCTCCCTCTCCACCCAAAGTCCTTTCTAACATCAATCTAGATCATTACACATGGCATCAGTTAAATTGAGCAGCAGCTTTATTTTCTTGAATTTCTTTTACTATCCAGACAATTCAGGTCATTTTGGACAGGTTCAAAAGTCTTAACAAATATTAAACTGATAATAAATCATTTTTTTATGTTTGGGTTACTAAAACATCTCTTGCCACACTTTCAATGGAAACCTAGTAGTAATAAGCCTTAATAATAACAACAATAATAATATAATGTAATAAGTGGACTGCCTGGACCAAATTATTAAGTTTGATTTGATCGTACATTTTGTCATTTCAATATGTACTTTTAAATGATTTTGTCTTTTATTTCGGTGAGTAGGCTCAGATAGTCTTTTACATTTGGGAGCCGAAAGAGTTCGCTGCTGCAGTCTGTTAAGACCAGACAGAAATTTGTCGCTGTTAAAATGTTGAATTACTGACAAATGTGTGTCTTAGCAGACCCAGATTCACAAACAAACATGATCCCACTTCAATATATTCCATGCAACTAGGGAGGCAACTAGGCTTGCTTTTGAACCTTACTCTTCTTTGCCTGACCAGGATGGGCTCTTCCCAGGAGTTGAAAATTCTCAGAAAAGTAATATCTAAAAGCAAGCCCCTGTCCCACCCTAGTCTCCTTCTTTTATCCTGTCTCTGCCAATCCACAACTTGGTTTTGGCAACTAAGTGTTAACAAAAGGCCTGTCTGTGGCCAGCCTTCCTCAGACAAGGAGACTAGTTTGGGGCCAAATGTGTGACGGCCCCGGTCTGTCTCGACAGTCGGGAACAAAGCCACCATTCCTCCCTGAGATAATTGAATTAGCTATGTAAAAGACTTATTTTTACCTACACAGCCCACAAAGGATCTTAAATTCCACAGGCGTTCTGTCTCTAAATCAAAGATAGGTAAAAATGTACTTATTTGAAAACAATTAAAGAATACATGATATTATAAGAAATAATTCTCTTCAAAACCAATGGAACAAATGATTAGGAGAATCCATCTGTGCTGTATGTAACACCCAGGGGACAAATTGCATTAGCACAGAGCTGTTCTCTTCCATAGCAAAGGCAGAAAACACAGTAGGAGATAGAAAGTATGTTGCGGTTTAACCTTACTTCAAGAATTGGTTTAAAGGAATATTTTAGCAATAGAACAAGAGAATGATTCCGTCCAAATGGAACAGACGTCAGTGGTATCGAATGAGTTAATATTAAAGAGAATGCTTGAAAGCTATAGGGCGTGGAAGATGAAAAAAACACAGGTGTCCTCTAAAGGTTGAAGGTATGCCCACTGTGTTCATAAAATATCAATGCAAGGACATAAGGTGATCGTTCTCAGCTGTTGACAACTCTGCAAAATGTCAGCTGTCCTGTTCACCTGCTTTGGCTCTAGAGGCACAGACTAGTCACAGGATCTACAAAGTAGATACCTGACGTTTTTATTCATTAATATCGATCGACATTGTGGTGACGTTGGCATCAGTGGCGCTTAAAGGTTACTGTAGTTCAATCCCTGTCGCTAACAATTAAACGGAATGGTGGTTGATGTAGTACACACCTTGCGAACTATTTATAACTTTCCTCACAGAATCTAGCAGTTTAACGCCTCATTGCCCAACCCTCACATAAGACAGGTGAAAAACAAAGTAGCAACTTGATCCAGACTCCAGAGTGAGCCATTTAACATGTCTAAATGCATCATATTGCCAAAGTTAATAACACAGCTTTCATTGACTGTCCACGGTCAGACAGAAGTGTGAACACGATCAGTCTTTGAAAAATAGCCAGAAATATCATCACATGTAACTTTAAATGCTACGAGCAAGAAGTGAATCAGTTTTGTAATGCTTTAATGTGTTTTGAGGCACTAAAAATAAATAAACTAGAAACAAGAATTATAACTGTCTTTCATGAGTCTTGATAGTAAAATGGCATAAAAAAAACAAGAAAGAAAACAAAATCAGAGCTACAGCTGTTGCAACATAACCTGCCAAACAAATCATTTTTCTGTTAGGGCTCATAGTGTGTACGGGGAAAATTAATGTACAGTTGCACACACCTAGTGACATGTTCAATATTTCATCTATATATCTAATATATATAACTAGATATACTACAATATTCTTAGAATTTATAAACAAGAGTGACTACTGACTTCATATCTATAACATAAATAAGACAAAAGATAACCATAACAGCAGAATGCCAAATTACAAGTCCGTAACTATCACTTATTTAGGTCTTTTGCCGAGTAAACGCAGCTTATGAAGAAACACCACCAATTTCGTCATACACAGTTTCTGGGTGTGATGACAAGTAGGCTTTTTTTGTTGTTGATAATGACGACAGGGCCTATGTCCGATTATTATTATTATTATTAATTGCAGCAAGAAGTTTGCTTGATTAGTTTTGAAATTATTTATTTGGTACAATGAATGTATCTATGCTTATATCTGTATGAGCAATCTAGAGTAAGGCAGAATGAATAATAAAAATAAAATAAAAAAACACCGTATCCTTTTATCATATTAAGGTATCATCATTTTATTGAAGGTTCCTCGTGTTTTAGAGGTTCACTCGCCTGACTCTGATACAGGCAGGTGCGGGCTCGATTCCCACTGGTGGCGGTTTTATTGTGAGGGCATATGTTCGTTCGTCCCTCTGCGTGCCCTACATCTGACTGGCGACAAGTCTAGGGTGTAGTCTACCTTTTGCTCCAAGTCAGCTGGGTTAGGCTCCAGCAACCCCCGCAGCCCTTTGGAGGAGGGGTGGCTAACTCCGGTCCTCAGAAGCGGCTATCCGGTCTGTTTTCCATATCTCCCTCCTCTACCACACCTGAATCAAATGATCAGCTCATCAGAAAGCTGTGCAGAAGCTTGATATCGATCCCGATTATTTGATTCAGGTGTGTTGGTGGAGGGAGATATGGAAACAGACCAGATAGTGGCTCTCGAGGACCGGAGCTGGCCACCCCTGCTTTGGAGGATCCGTGGTATGGAAGATGAACGAATGAATCATTTTATCGATAATTTCCAATTTCAAAATGTATAAACTTAATTATTTATTTGTTGGTCAGGGGATGATTTACCACTGGCTAAGCCAGACATGGGCAAACTACGGCCCGTGGGCCATATACGGCCCATTAGGCCTTTTAATCCGGCCCGCCGACGTTGTCCAAATTATTCTATTTTTTATTTTATTTTATTTTATTTTATTTTTATTTTTTGCGGTCAAAATACAGGAAATCATTGGATGACCTGCATGAGTAATTCTGCCGTCGGTTTTGTGATTTGGGAAAAATTGACAGCTGGTGTCATCTCCTTTCTCACAAGACCCGGAAAGTTGGAACTGATTGATCTCCAATGTGACATGTTCAACTCCCTGAAAGTCTCTGAGTTTTAGGCTTCATTAAGTGCAGCCAAATTTCCAAACATCCAGAAGATGGCACAGAGGATTCTGGTTTCATTTTGCTCTACATATGTGTGTGAACAGACCTTTAGTCTGATGAAAACCAAGAAAGCACCCCATAAATCCCAGATGAGTGATGAGTATGTTCATACTTTAGTCCTTTTTTTCTGTTTATGTTTCATATGTACTGTTAACGGATGCAGTTTTTTTATATGTATCGTATCTTGTGCTGACCCGGCCCGCCAGTCAAATTTTTAAAGTCAATGTGGCCCCCGGGCCGAAAAGTTTACCCAACCCTGGGCTAAGCTGTAAAACTAAGTTCAAACACCAATGTTTTATCTCTATGGACTCCCCTAACATGTATTTTCTTTCACATAAAAACACAAATAGAATGAAAAAAAAACAAAGAAAAGCCGTCATTGCTGTTGGGTGGCAATTCCATTAATACAGTATATTTGAGAGAAAAGAAGAAGAGGATACAGCAGGAAGCCATGCTGTTAAATATAAAGCACGGTGAAGAGAATCATCATAATCATTCAGTATCTTAACACTTATTGAAGTTAGAAGTAGGTTTAACCATTTAATCCTATTAAAGTTCACGCTGGGTGATATTTTTATCTGAGAGGCAAGACAAACACACGGCTTGAAGTTGTTTAGAAGAAAGTGTTGACCTAATCATTTGCATAATTTAGATGGAATTGCTTTTTCGTTGCTGGTCAGTCTTCTGATGATTGCATTGGATAACTTTATTCATCCCGTATTTGGGAAATTTTGTTGTCACAGTAGCAAGAGGGTGAGGATGCAGGAATAGGAAAGGCATTTTAGACATAAATAGATAGGTAAACCGTAAGTTAATAAATAAATACATGAATAAATATATAAATAAATAAGCGTGTTGCTTAGCACATATATACATACATACACATAAATATACATGCATGCACACGGTAGGTCTCAACACTCAGCCATTTTTTTGTTAAAGAGCCTGACAGCTGATGGGAGGAAGGATCTGCGGAAGCGCTCCTTCCTGCAATGAGGGTGCCGCAGTCTATTGCTAAAGGAGCTTCGGAGGGACTCCACAGACTCATGCAGGGGGTGGGAGGTGCTGTCCATGATGGACATCATCCTGGTCAGCATCCTCCGCTCTCCCACTTCCTCCACAGAGTCCAGAGGACAGCCCAGAACAGAGCTGGCCCTCCTGACCAGCTTATTCAGCCTGTTCCTGTCCCTCTCCGTGCTCCCTCATCCCCAACAAAGCACTGCATAAAACACTGTAGATGCCACCACAGTGTCGTAGAAAGTCCTCAGCAGTGTCCTGCACACTCCAAAGGACCGTAGACTCCTCAGTAGGTAGAGGCGGCTCTGGCCCCTTTTGTACAGGGCATCTGTGTTTGTGGACCAGTCTAGTTTGTTGTTGAGGTGAACACCCAGGTACTTAAAATTCTCCACGATTTCAATGTCTGTACCCTGGATGTTCACCTGAGTGGTCTGTTGAGGATTACTCCGAAAATCGATGACCATTTCCTTTGTCTTACTGGTGTTGATGTAGAGGTGGTTTTGCCTACACCAGTCAACAAAGGCTGTGATGACTCCCCTGTACTCCAGGTCGTTCCCGTCCGTCACTCGTCCAACAATAGCGGTGTCGTCAGAGAACTTCTGGAGGTGGCAGGTGTCTGTATTATGTTTAAAGTCCGATGTGTAGAGGGAGAAGAGGAGTGGAGAGAGCACTGTGCCTTGTGGGGCCCCCGTGCTGCAAGCTACCACATCAGACGTACAGTCCTGGAGTCTCACATATTGTGGTCTGTCAGTGAGGAAGTCGATGATCCATGCGGCTAGGTGGTTCCTTACTCCAGCCTCTTCCAATTTCCCTCTGAGTAGGACCGGCTGAACGGTGTTGAACGCACTGGAGAGGTAAAAAAACATCATTCTCAGCGTGCTTCCCGTGTTCTCCAGGTGTGAAAGAGACCAGTGCATCAGGTAGGTGGTAGCATCTTCCACACCAATACCTGGACGATAGGCGAACTGCAGAGGGTCCAGCTCTGCATTCATCAGGGGGCTGAGGTGATGATGACGAAGTATAAATTGTTCTTCATGTGTTGGTGTTAGGTGATCTAGTTATCTCTTTTATACCATATATGATTATGACGAAGTATAAATTGTTCTTCATGTGTTGGTGTTAGGTGATCTAGTTATCTCTTTTATACCAGACCCTCAATCTTTACCATGCTGCCAGCGACAGCCAGGGACAGAATACAAAAAGAAAGCCTGGCTAGAGTAAATACTTGGTCTTTTGGTTTGAGAAAACAGTTTCTTTAAAGTAAATTATTTATTTTGTATGAAATAACAGACTGTATGTAATGTGTGTGTGTGTATATATATGGGTGTGTGCGTGTGTGCGAAAGTACAGTGCCTTGCTAAATTATTTGTAAAGTGGAAAGAAATTTATTGGATTTTAAAACTTTTTTTAACAAATAAAAAAATTATTATTATTCAGCCCATTTACTTTCAGTGCAGCAAACTCACTGCAGAAGTTCAGTGAGGATCTCTGAATGATCTAATGTTGACTCATATTGATAAATAGAATCAACCTGTGTATAATTATGTCTCTGTATAAATGCACCTTCTCTGTGATAGTTGGGCGGTTTTGTTTAAAGTGCAGAGAGCATCAGCAAGACCAAGGAACACACCACCCAGATCCAAGATACTGTTGTGGAGGAGTTTAAAGCCGCATTAGGATACAAATTTTTTTTCCCACACTCCCACAAAAAGCATCTTGGAAACACAGCTCCTTCTCGCCAATGGGAAGCCAGCTAGGGGTTGGGATCTAGCCAAAGGGAGAGCAAGTTTATCATGGAGATATAAAAATAAAATACAAAATGCTACAAGAGTATTTGTTTCGGGGTATGTTACAATTTTTGAGAATTTGTGTTTTGTTACTTGAATTTCTATTGTATCCAGAGATAAAATAATCACATTGAGGCGTTTTGTAATCTGAATGTTTTGTTTGTAGAGACTTTCATAGATAGAGGTACCACTTAATCTGGCTGTATGGAGTTGGCACTGAGTTCGGAGGGAGGGCAGCTGAGATGCGTCTCATTGCAAACAAAGGGTGCCGGAATGAAGTATAGATGCGGCAAGTTGACTTAACAAGCAGCCGTGACAGGTCGTTTATGTTAGCCGAGGCTGTCGGCACTACACTTCAGATCATGATCAGAGCCTAATGATTGCTAAATGAGTCAGGTATGCATATTAAAAAAAAAGTGTTAGTATTGCAGTGGGCACATTGAGATGGTAATGGTGATGACCACCCCTGATTTAAGGCATCCACTGAGCCCAATAAAAACAAAATATGATGACAGTGACCCAAAAAGGGAAGTTTCGAGGAGTGATCCTATTTTGCGTTTTTTTAAATATCGCAGCCAGGTCTAGTCTATAATATCCTCAAAATTCAAGGGAAGACTGTAAAGTCTATTCATCCAGTGTGATATACTGGCATGATGGTATTAACACTTGTAATACAAATGTTCGCCTGTAGATGTTCTGTAGATGAGTTTGTTATATTAAGTGTGTATTTTTCTTCATCTAAAAGAGAAATAAGGAAGAAAGTCTACAGTTGTGACTCGTAAGATGTTCTTGAAAATCAGGTAAAGATGCCAATGCAATGCAAAAAAAGAGTCGTGCGGATTATTCGGCCACAATATTCTGTGATCCTTCACCACCTCGCAGCTTCAGTACATCGTATTTTTAGTATAAAAAAGTACATCAAAATATCAAAATGCATGCTGAAACTCGCAAGTTGAAGACACTTCCGTCTTTCGTTTGTCACGAAGAAAATGGCGGAAGACAGGGGACTGTCACTTAGCTCCGCATTGCGAAAAAAATGGTGGGCAGCGGGCAGTGCCCGCCATTTTTATCCAAAAGTAGAGCTTTCTCGGCGGTCGGGAGCCTCTGTAAGGGTGGATTTTTATCAGAAATGCGAGCCCCCTGCGACCTTGCGGCGGACACTGTGGCGCTTATTTGAAAATAGAGCTTGCTCGGTGAACTAGACGGCAGAGGTCCTCGGTGAAGGCGGATTTTTATTTTTTTAGAAATGCTAGCCGTGGAAGCCGTGGTCTTAAACCAGAAATAGAGCTTGCTCAGCGGACCCCGGGAGGCTCGTGGTCACGGAGCTGATGGTGGAATTTCCCAGAAATGTTTCAAAGTGCAAGCTCCGCGCGATGTTACGGCAGATGCCATTGCCCTTGTCCGAAAATAATAATATAATATAATAATAATCGGACATAGGCCCTGTCGTCATTATCACAACACAAAGCCTACTTGTCATCACACGCAGAAACTGCGTGTGACGAAATTGATGGTGCTTCTCCATAAGCTACGTTTAATCGGCAAAAGACCTAAATAAGTGTAAGTTACGGACTTGTAATTTGTCATTCCGCTGTTGAGGATACAGGTCGCTTACCTCTCGCTTACCTCTCACTGTCTTCCACTTACCTTTCCTCAGTCAGCTAGTAGGAGGCAGATCACCAACCAAACATCTGTTCATATACCGCAGAGGGGAATGTGTGTTATGTTAGCGCGAGTTTAGATTTCTGATGGATGTGGGGAAAAAACTGTCCTTAAGCCTATTTGTCCATGCTTTGTGGGACCTGTAGCATCTGCCAGAGGGCAGCAGCTGGAACAGATTGTGACCAGGGTGGTAAGGGTCCCCTATGATGTTCTTGGCTCTGCTGAGGTAACGGAGGTAACGGAAATAGAGCCCGTTGGATGGCTAAAACGGCTGGACAGCACGGAGGAGCGAAGTGGAAGTTTAATTTTCCCCAAAACAATGATGCCAATAAAGATGAAGAATGTGGTCTTAGTACTTTGAGAAATCGGCAAGAAACTTTTAATATGGCTCACAGTTTGAAGCAAAGTGTCCCAGAGATTGATCACAACATGGTCATTGTTTCATGTCCTTGACAAAAGTATAGACACCAGTCACGACTCCCCATCAACATCTTCCTCCTGAAAAGCTCCCCTACAGGGCCTCTTGAAGATTCCATCGATGATCCAAGGCCTCGCGAATGTGACGAAAAAGACTTGGACTAAAGGTCCCAATAATCTTTTTTTTTTAATTTAAATTAAGCAGAAAGTAACTACAGTTGTACCTCTACTTAAAAAATTAATTGGTTCCAGAACTTTTTTCGTAAATTGCAAATTTCGTAAGTAGAGCAGTATCTTATATGTAACTTCTCTAATTCATTCCAGGGTCCTCACAAAACTACCAACTACGTGCTGAAGCGCAGGTGCACAAGTCTCAGGAAGCTAATATTAGGCAAAGGAGACAGAGAGCACATGAACACACGCACACATCAAATAAACATAAAATAAAGAATATAAAACAACATTAGTACATTGAACTTTTAATGTTTTTCATTTACGATTTATGATTGTTTTTTTCATGGCGTCTAATTTTTCACCCACTTTATTTATCGCCAGTGCTTCTTATCTGTTTGGCTTTGAGTTCCCCTTCGGCAGTTCTTGTTGAGAAAATCCGATCTAAGGACAATTGCCTTTTGCGACTTTAAATACAGTCATACTTTGAGATTCGAGCTTAATGCGTTCCGGGACTCAGCTCATATGTCGATTTGCTCTTATCTCAAATCAACGTTTCCCATAGAACTGAATTAAAGTTAAAGTTAATTCGTTCCCACCGTCTGAAAAAAAACACCAAAAAAGGATATTACAATGGAAAAACATATTTTTATTGGTTGTAATTCACCATCTACTAATTGAGTAACAAATAACTAGTGGTTATGATGTTTAATAATAAAATAAGACATTTAATACAACGCAGAGAGAGAGAGACTTGACGGATGTGCTCGTAACGTAACATAAACTTTAAATTTAACTTAAACGAACTCAGATTCCTATACACACACTTAAAAAAAGTTTTAAACTTACGTTGCACTAAATTTGAATCTTCTTGTGCAATAGCCAAGGCAAAGAGGAATCCACCGCATCATTCGAGGAGAACTTCCTGCTTCTCCATACGTAATAGCGAGCCAGCTGAGTCACGCGTACACTAATCATGTTTTTCGATTATTTCGTGCTTATTATCAATTGTCATCATACGCCTTTTCTTTGCAATACCCTTAATTGCGCTGACTTGCTTTGGACCCATTGCGTATCCCTTAATTCTGCACTGACTAATGCAAAAAAACACGGACAAAATGCAACGCTCCGCCCAGTGCTCGTAGAGATCTTTGCACGAGGGCGATGCGACGTGAAAGATAGTGCGCTAAAATCATAAGCAGCCTCTCGCATCTGTTCGTATCTCAAAATTTGTCTCGTATCTCAAAGTAAATATTTGCTCAGAATTTTACTCATATCTCAAATTTCTCGTATGTCGGGGCACTCGTATGTCAAGGTATTACTGTACTGTTTCTAAAATGCACAAGACAAACGTCGTCAAAGTGAGCGATCGCACGACTTGTGAAAACTTTCAGGATGTTTTTTTTCCATGAAGTCGAAATGTTCGTAAAATTTCTCCATATTTTTCTGAATTGTGCTGTTGGAATGGTGGCTGCTTTCTCCTCAGCCGCCTTATTGTTGAATTCCTCATGTAGTGCCGGTCGTTGCATTAACTCCTGCTCAATTGAGTGTTCGTTTTGGTGCCCCTTGATCAACTCGTCAGTGTCCTCTTTACTGACCACCAGGCCCATCGCCTGCCCCTGCGACTCAATTTTGCACACTGCAGGCTGCGGTTCAGGTTGAGGCTCGACTGCGAGCAATGTTCCCTATAATTTTTCATATGTCTGAGCATACAGACAACCTCCCAGAGCACACTGAGGACCAATGTGAGCAACATCATAACTGCTCGCTATGGGCACGCACCAGTATCACACCTGCTACAAGCAGGTGCATGTCTACTACCATCAATGATCTAGTCATAATAAAATTTAATGATTAATATCTATGAATAAAACATCTTAATAAATGTCCCTAGAATATGCACAAATCTGACTTAAATTTTACCTCATTTTTCACATCTGTCCTCACTTCTCATTCTCATTCAAATGACTTTTCTGCTGAATATGTCCCTTGACATAGTTAAGATTCCATTTATAAGCAATATTTTTCCATCGGAAAACGCGCTTACAACTTTATCTTTGCAGCATGTTTTGCAGAGGAGACCACCCAATTGCACCGCTTGTTCTTCTATTTGCACATACTCTGACAGCCATTCCATCTTAAAAGAAGCACTTTTTTTTACTTTGGCTTGTTGAGTGGCTCTGCCACAGCCCGGTTGTTCCAGCATGATAAAGGGTTTGCAGCAGCTCCAACGAACCGTTAAATATATGCTAACCTGCTAAACACAGGCATAACACATAACCAAGGCAGTCAATCAATGTCGTTAACATTTACTCATGCCGTGGAAGTAAGCACACTTGACGTGAACCGCATCATATCATTGGCTGGATACAGTTTTACTCATAGTTTTATCCGTAATGACCGTTTCTTGTCGTTTGTCAGTGAGAGGCTGCCACTCTCCGAGTTGTGTTGCAAAATGGCAAAGAAAAACTTGTAATGTGTTTTTTTTTCCACAATTCAGGTTGGATTTTGGATTTGGAGACACAGGCACTCATCAAATGCCGTAACTCCGCCTTTAGATGAGGGGACAAGATAAAATATAGAGCTGCCAGAGCTGACCTGACGTGGTGCTCGGTGAACAATCTCACACTGAACACCACGAAAACTAAAGAAATAATCCTGGACTTTCGCAAACACGGCACAGATCTGGCCCCACTCCTCTTAAATGGAGTGTGTGTAGACAGGGTTCAGTCCTTTAAATTCCTGGGGGTTCACGTCACGGACAAGCTCTCATGGTCTACAAACATCACGGCAGTGGTGAAGAAGGCTCAGAAACGACTCCATTTCCTCAGGGTACTTAGGAAGAACAACTTGGGCACCAATCTTCTGATAACCTTCTATAGAACCACTGTAGAGAGCATCCTGGCGTACGGCATCACAGTGTGGTACGCTGGAAGCACGGCGGCAGACAAAAAGGCCATGCAGAAAGTGATTAACACTGCCCAGAGGATTGTCGGCTGCTCTCTGCCCTCACTGGAAGACATTGCCAGCCCTCGTTACCTCAGCAGAGCCAAGAACATCATAGGGGACCCTTACCACCCTGGTCACAATCTGTTCCAGCTGCTGCCCTCTGGCAGACGCTATAGGTCCCACAAAGCACGGACAAATAGGCTTAAGGACAGTTTTTTCCCCACATCCATCAGAAATCTAAACTCGCGCTAACATAACCCAGGAAGGCTGCTGGCCCAGACGGAGTACCTGGGAAGGTGCTCAAAGCCTGTGCTGACCAGCTGGCTGGAGTCTTCACAAATATTTTCAATTGTTCCCTGCAACAATCCATCATTCCATCTTGTCTGAAATCTGCCACCATCATCCCTGTCCCCAAAAAGCCAACCATTGGCAGCATGAATCATTATAGGCCTGTTGCCCTCACGCCTGTGATCATGAAGTGCTTTGAAAAGTTGGTAGCCCGCCATATCAGGAATACAATCTCTCCCTCCATTGACCCTCACCAGTTTGCTTATAGAGCAAACAGGTCCACTGATGATGCTATTGCCATTGCTCTTCATACAGCACTGAGCCACCTGGAACACCCTGGGAACTACGTGAGGATGCTCTTCATTGACTATAGCTCAGCCTTCAACACCATAAAACCGGACATTCTGACTGACAAACTCTCCCACCTTGGACTATCCTCTTCAATCTGCTGCTGGATAAAGAACTTCTTGACCAACCGACCACAGACTGTTAGACTTGGTCCCCACCTCTCTTCCTCCATTACACTAAGCACTGGCTCCCCTCAAGGCTGTGTACTGAGTCCTCTTCTGTACTCCCTGTACACATACGACTGTACACCCACCCACCCTTCTGCGGTAATATGAACAGATGTTTGGGTGGTGATCTGCCTCCTACTAGCTGACTGAAGTAAGGTAAGTCGAAGACAGTGAGAGGTAAGCGAGAGGTAAGCGACCTGTATCCACAACAGCAGAATGCCAAATTACAAGTACGTAACTTACACTTATTTAGGTCTTTTGCCGAGTAAACGTAGCTTATGGAGAAGCACCATCAATTTCGTCACACGCAGTTACTGCGTGTGATGACAAGTAGGCTTTTTGTGTTGTGATAATGACGACAGGGCCTATGTCCGATTATTATTATTATTATTATTTATTTTGTGGGCTGCATATATGTTTGCTGTGCGCGGAGTAGTGTGCAATTGCGCAAGTGGCAGCTTGAAGGGAACATTGTTTATTAAAGTATTAAAATGAATAACAAGCATGCAAAACATTTTCTATTCGTGCAGTGGTACAGTACTCTAAGGAGGAAGCTAACGTTAGCACACGGTCATTTGCATATCAAAGGGTTTCGGAACCAGTACATTTCGTACCTAGAGACATTTGTGAGTAGAGGTACATCTGTGTTCATTCATCTTCCATGCCACGCATCTTCACAAGGGTTATGGGGGTTACCCAATTCCAGTGGCGGGCCGTCAGGGCCTTCAAGGCCTTCTCTGCTGGCCTAAGAAATATCTGAATCATATTATATTTTGTCCATCAATACTTATTATTCCAAATGGTCTGTTAGCTTCCTTTCATTGCTTTTCCCCCTGGTTGCACTGCTTCCAGATGTGTGTTTTCATATTGAAGCATTTAACCAATCACATTTCAGCCATTATTTGTTGCCAGATCAGATCTGCCTCAAAGCCTGCACAATCAGTTATTGCGGGCTCTGCTGCATTAAACTAGACTGTTGCTTTTAACCAATCAGATTTCGAATGGCAACCCCACAATGATTTTTCATAGGCGTTAGCATTTTGCTGGCTGGGACATGTCATTGCTTTCACAAACTATGATTGGCTAGTAGGCGGGCCAAAGCAGCCAGAGATCGCAAACTCCACCCACATGGCCGACAGTGGCAAAAACAAATGGATTCTGTTGCAGATTTCTCTCACAAAGCTATTTTCCAGACGGACTTTTCAAGAAAAAATGGACATCATTAAGAAAGGGCGGTCAACTCCGAAGCTAGCAAGCCTGTTACAGCCGGGAAAATGGTGTGTGCGGCACTTTCAGTGTGCTAACTTAGCTCCACAAGCAAATAGTATATTGTTGTTTTGATTTAAAGCCATTTTCAAAACGGACTATGCCAGAAATATGACAGGACAGGCTCGACTTTCATCATTAGCTTCGATGGCGATAGGAAAGAAGGAAGAAAGAAAGGAGGATGGATATTGTGTAAAAATGATTTTTGGTGAGTAAAATATAGCTATATTCCTAAATAATATTTCAATTGTGGGCCAAGTTCTGATATCTGAAAAGCTCCAGTGTTTGTATTTAAGCTCCAGTGTTTGTATTTAATCACAAAATGCTGCTAGGAAGTGGATTTTACCCCAGTTTAATTTTTGGCGTTTCACCATTGACGTCCATCGCTGTCTTTTCCCGGGAAAAATCACCCCCCTGGCCTGGTTGTAATGTCTCAAAAGCTCCAGTATTTGTATTCAATCAATAAATGATGCTAGGAAGTGGATTTTACCTAATTTTAGTATTTTAGTGCATTTTTTGTCATTTCACGTATGGACGTATCGACATTCATCGCTGTCTTTTTACCGGGGAAATGATACTCCGGGCCCGGTTCTGATGTCTAAAAAGCTCCAGTATTTGTATTTAATCAATAAATGCTTTTTTCGGCTGGATTTTACCCCATTTTCGGGCAATGTTTGCCCGTACGCCATTGACGTTCATTGCTGCCTTTTCCCGGGAAAATCACCCCCTGGCCTGGTTTTAATGTCTGAAAAGCTCCAGTATTTGTATTTAATCATGAAATGCTGCTAGGAAGTGGATTTTACCCCAATTTTGTGCATTAATTTATTGATTATTTTTTATGTGTTGAAGCTGTAGCTGCAGTAGAGGTTTTATAGCCATAAAATAGTTTTTGAGGGTTGGATTTATACGTTGAAGGCGCTACCAGAAAATGCACCGCCCGCCACTGCCCAATTCTATCCCAGCTGAATTCGGGCAAAAGGCAGACTACACCTTACACTGGCCGCCAGTCTGCCATAGAATACACAGAGAGACAAACGACCATCTACACTCACAATATTACCACCAGCGGGAATCGACCCCATGCCTGCCCGCACCAAAGTCAGGCGAGTGAACCTCTAAAACCCTTGGGCAGATCTGATTCAGTGAATGCTGGCTTCAAATAATATATTTGAGTCCCAACACTACAGTAATTCTGGGAACACAGGAGAGTGCAATGAGTCAAGAAGTGACAAATAGCAGTGGTAGCTTGTGTTATCTCATTGAATTCCTTGTGTATTGCCGAGCGTTGCATTTACTCAAGATCCGTTTGGGTGCACATCGACCAACTAACTCGTCAACGTCCGTATTACTAACCACACAGTCCATCGCCTGCCCCCGCATCGCCCACCAAAGGCTGCGATTCAGGTCAAGGCACTCGGCCACAGCTTCGCCAAGCATAAATACGTTTAAGCAGACAATGGGTTAAAGAAAATGGACGGTTGTTGTGAGACAGCCAATGAGAGCCCTGTACAGTGGTACCTTGAGATATGAGCTTGATGTGTTCCGGGACTGAGCTCGTATGTCGATTAACTCATATTTCAATTCAACGTTTCCCGTAGAAATGAATTAAAAATTAAATAATTTGTCGCAAAAAAAACACCAAAAAACAGGATATTGGAATGGAAAAACATTTTATTTGTTCTAATTCGCCATCTATCAACAGAGTAACAAATAACTAGTGGTTACGATGTTCAATAGTTCTAAATTTAGACGGATTTTGCGAGACAGAGAGAGAGAGAGAGAGAGAGAGAGAGAGAGAGAGAGAGACATAAAATAAATTTAAATGAACTTGGATTACGATACAGACACTCAAAAATAAATTTTCACAACTGTACATTTTTCTATTTTTTTTTTATATCTTTCTTCTCCCGGGTTGGCTCTATTTGACCCCCTGACTTTCAGCTGCAGTTTTTAAAAGGAACCTATTGAGGGTTGTTTGCTTTTGTCTTCCCTTCAAAATATTCCGAAAATGATGCGCACAAATGTCCTCACAACAGGATAACGCTCGACCCCTTGCCAACGGGAAGTAGTATCCTGCTCTCGTATTGGCAAGCAAGCTCCACCACACGAGACCATTCTGCACTGACTAACGGGGAAAAAAACACTGAAAAAACGTGACGCTCCGCCCAGTGCTCGTAGAGACATTTATACGAGGGAGTTGCGGCGAGATAATGTTCTGATAAGCAGCCTCTTGTGTAAACTGTATGCTCGTATATCAAAATTTGTCTCATATCTCAAGGTAAATATTTGCTCGAAATTTTACTCGTAAGGCCGCCCGGTGAAGCAAGTGGTTAGCGCGTCGGCCTCACAGCTCTGGGGTCCTGGGTTCAAATCCAGGTCATGTCCATCTGTGTGAAGTTTCTACAAAGCATGGGTTTCCTCCGGGTACTCCGGTTTCCTCCCACATTCCAAAGACATGCATGGTAGGCTGATTGGACACTCTAAATTGCCCCTAGGTATGGGTGTGAGTGTGCGTGGTTGTCCGTTTCCTTGTGCCCTGTGATCGGCTGGCCACTGATTCAGCTGGGATAGGCTCCAGCACCTCCCGCGACCCTAATGGGGATAAACCGGTTCAGAAAATGAGATGAGATGAGATTTTACTCGTATCTCAAATTGCTCGTATGTTGTGGCACTTATATGTCAAAGTCTTACTGTATGTGGTGGAGTGAGCATTTAATGCGAGAATCAATGCATCCGCGACAATATTTTCAAAATAAAATAACGGATAAGGAATACATTTACTTTTTGGGGGTTTTCATAACTTGTATATTTTTCTTATCTCGAGGCACTCATTTGCATATAAAATGCTTTTGTAACCTGGAAATTTTGCACCTAGAGGCATTCGTAAGTAGAGGTATGACTGTATATAAATTACAGATATTTATGACAGAATGGTAATTATATACCATATTTTTTTGGATTACATGCATGATTGTTTTTAATAACGTGTATAGAGGCTACCTGGGGGTATAGTGGTTTTTCCACCTGACTTTGGTGCGGGCAGTCTGGGTTCATTTTTCGTTTGGTGGTGGTATGATTGCGTGCGTGAATGATTGTCAGTTTCTTTGTGCTCTGTCATTTGTTGAATACCATATTTTCTGAGCTATAGGGCACACGTTTTTTCATTATTTGACTTGCACTGAGTTCGCTGGCAGGGCAGCTCAGACACGTGATTAACAACAAAGAGCGCCAAAATGAAGCTTTTCAACATCAAAGGGAAGCCATAACAAGTAGCTGTGACACGCGGTCGGCATCACAGTTGGATCCTGATGAGCTTAATGATTGTTAATTGAGTCAGATAAGCATGTTCAAAGAAAAGTGTGAGTATTGCGGTGGGCACATTGCGATGCCACGCTACAAACAAAAGCTTGTTCCGGCCCCCAGGAACCTAACAGACTGGATCAAATCTTACTCTCAGGCGATCTACCACTGGTACCTTGATGATCAACTGGTCGATCGCAATCGACGCAATGAGGGGTTCACTCGTCTGACTTTGGTGCAGGCAAGCGTGGAGTCCATTCTCGGTTGGTGGTGGTATAATTGGGCATGTGATTGGTTGTCTGTGCGCCCTATGGCTGACTGGCAACCAGTTTAGGGTGGAGTCTGCCTTGTGCCCAAAGTCTGATAGGATAGGCCCCCGCAACCCTTGCGAGGATAGGTGGTATGGATTATAAATATACATATGTACGTGTAGGTGTACATATACATATATATATATATATATATATATATATATATATATATATATATATATATATATATATGTATGTGTGTATATATATATACATATAAACATATACATATATACATACATGTATATACCGTATTTTCACGACTAAAAGGCGCACTTAAAAGTCTAACATTTTCTCCAAAATAGACAGGGTGCCTTATAATCCAGTGCGCTTTATATATGGACCAATGCTAAAATTGTTATCACGATAAAATCAAATAAATCAGTCGATAGGACAACTACGGCAAGCAGCCCCCGACTCTACTACTTCCCGTAGATAAAGTACTGCGCAGTGACTGCTGGGATATCGAGTTCTTAATACACCCAGTTCTTCAATACACCCAGTATGACGGCGCGCGAGCAAACTAATTTGGTGCTCGCCGTCATTTCGGCTATATTTAAAAAAGAAATGTTGGCGTCAACAGAGCATTCAAAGCTAGACTGTGAACTATATATATATATATATATATATATATATATATATATATATATATATATATATATATATATATATATATATATATATATACAACTACGCCAAGCAGCCCCAGACTCTACTATTTCCCGTAGATAAAGTACTGCGCAGTGACTGCTGGGATATCGAGTTCTTAATACACCCAGTATGATCATTTCGGCTGTATTTACAAAAGAAATCCTGCCGCTAGATGTTGGCGTCAACGGAGCATTCAAAGGTAGACTGCGAACTATATATATATATATATATATATATATATATATATATATATATATATATATATATACCGTATTTTCACGACTATAAGGCGCACTTAAAAGTCTTAAATTTTCTCCAAAATAGACAGGGCGCCTTATAATCCAGTGTGCTTTATATATGGAAAAAAAATATAATGTGTCATTCATTGAGGGTGCGCCTTATAGTCGTGAAAATACGGTATATATTATATATATTAACTCTGAGCTTGCCGTCATTCCCGGAGGCTTGAGAACTACAAACGCTGGACCCGGCGTTTTGGAAGACTCATTTGGGGAATTGTTTAATTCGGACACATAAAATGAGGACTTTGATGGATTTGTGGGTGATGATGACGTGAGTAAGTTGTAAAATGTCTAAATAAAGTACAACCGAACTCAGTTTAGCTTCCGTTGCTTTTAAAAAAAATGTGTTTTTAGCGTGTGGTTGTAGCGTGCAAGAACTATATTTCCCAGCAGTCACTGCGCACCGGAACCCGGAAATAGGCTGCTTCCGGTAGCCAGCGCGATTGCATTTCGATGTGTATCCATATATAATATACCGTATTTTCACGACTATAAGGCGCGCATAAAAGTCAAAAAAGTTCTCCAAAATAGACAGGGCGCCGTATAATCCAGTGCGCTTTATATATGGACCAATACTAAAAATTTTATCACGATAAAATAAAATAAATCAGTCGATAGGACAACTACGGAAACTAGCCCCCGACTCTACTATTTTCCCGTAGATAAAGTACTGCGCAGTGACTGCTGGGATATAGAGTTCTGAATACACCCAGTTCTTCAATACAGTTAGTGTGACGGGGACCACACTACTTTGGTGCTGGCCGTCATTTCGGCTGTATTTACAAAAGAAATCCTGCCGCTAAATGTTGGCGTCAACAGAGCATTCAAAGCTAGACTGTGAACTATGTACAGACGCTCCCCTACTTACGAACATTCAACTTACGAACAACGGTACATACGAACATGTCTGCAAATTGCGTTTAAGTCCAAAAATGTTCGCAAGTCCAATTTTGTATTTCGCGTCTTTTTCGGAGTAGTACTTCTTTCCGCCGCTAATATCGACGCCTGGCGCTGTGAGAGCTCAGGTCACCCAGCATCTACC